>NC_057944.1:40524442-40529442 GCF_018555375.3 Anguilla rostrata
CACCCCGACGCTGGCTTGGGCCTTCCCACCCCGACGCTGGCTTGGGCCTTCCCACCCCGACGCTGGCTTGGGCCTTCCCCCCGCGACGCTGCCTTGGGCCTTCCCCCCGTGACGCTGGCTTGGGCCTTCCCACCCCGACGCTGGCTTGGGCCTTCCCACCTTGGCGCTGGCTCAAATGTGCTGCAGGCTTTGGCACACAGGACTCGCTCCCCAGTCTTCCATCACAACAAGCAATTTTACTGTGATAGATTGTGCCATTGGCTGTGACTCAGAGGGAAGTGTGTTCCCATTGGCTGTGACTCGGAGGGAAGTGTGTTCCCATTGGCTGTGACTCAGAGGGAAGTGTGTTCTCATTGGCTGGCTCTGTGTACTCTGCAGGTATGGGACAGCTATGGCCGCCTTCTGTACTCCTCATCCTCACATGACTACCCAATCACCTCCGTGGCCTGGGCCCCCGATGGGGAGCTGCTCGCTGTGGGCTCCTTCAACACCCTGCGTCTGTGCGACAAGACTGGGGTAAGACCCTACCGCCCTACCCCACTACCCCCTACCCCCTACGCCCTACCCCCTACGCCCTAACCCTAACCCCCAACCCTAACCCCCAAGCCCTAACCCTGACCCTTCAACACCCTGCGTCTGTGCGACAAGACTGGGGTAAGACCCTACCGCCCTACCCCACTACCCCCTACCCCCCTACGCCCTAACGCCCTACCTCCCTATGCCCTAACACCCCCTACACCCTAACTCCCTGCTCCCCTATGCCCTAATGCGCTGACCCCTATCCCGTACCCTCCTACACCCTAATCCCTAACCCCCAGGGCTCTGTGATAAGACTCCAGGGTGAGCTCCTCAGGGTTACTAGTTTCTGTCTCATGGTTCCAACTGAAACGAGTGCAGAGTCAGAGGGAGTGTGTGTGTGTGTGTGTGTGTGTGTGTGTGTGTTCAAGACATACACGTAAAGTCCTCTGCCTGTGGTTGACCTTCCTAGTCTGAAAATTCAGAATTTCTTAATTACTCAGGAGAAACTGGGGGAAATTGGGGGAACCTCATCCCTGACTGTGTTGTGAGTGAGCTTTTGTGTCCAGTTCCTCTCTCTCTGTGAGCATGTGGCTCCCTCCCTGCCTCCCTCCCTCCCATTCGCTGACAAACCTGGCGTGTCACTCACACCCTGTCTCAGGCCTCAACCCTCACATCTGTAAAATGCCTGTGTGTGCGTGCGTGTGTGTGTGTGCGTGTGTGTGTGTGCGTGCGTGTGTGTGTGTGTGCGTGTGCGTGTGCGTGCGCGTGCGCGTGCGCGTGCGCGTGCGCGTGTGTGTGTGTGTGTGTGTGTGCGCATGTGTGCATGTATGCGTGCAAACGAGCGAGTGTGTGCGTGCGTATGTGTGTGTGTGCGTGCGTGTGCGTGCGTGTGTATGTGGGTGTTTTTATTTTTCTGTGACACGTTGAAGCCCGGCTGTGTTCTACACACGAATGCCCCCCCCCCCCAGTCCTCTGCTCTGTGAAGTGGTGAGCTCCAATCTGATTTAAATTACTGCTCTAACAGACGGGAAAAGCCACATTAGCTGAGAAAGGGTTTGCATTGTGCCTGTGATCGAGGGTGTGCTGGCCCCTGTGTGCGTTTGTTAACCCTGCGTGTCTGCAGTGTGGAGCAGCAGTCAGAGCCGCTGTGTGGAGCAGCGGTTAGAGCAGCAGTGTGGAGCAGCGGTCAGAGCAGCAGTGTGGAGCAGCGGTTAGAGCAGCAGTGTGGAGCAGCGGTTAGAGCAGCAGTGTGGAGCTGCAGTCAGAGCCGCTGTGTGGAGCAGCAGTCAGAGCCGCTGTGTGGAGCAGCGGTTTGAGCAACAGTGTGGAGCAGCGGTCAGAGCAGCAGTGTGGAGCAGCAGTCAGAGCAGCTGTGTGGAGCAGCGGTCAGAGCAGCAGTGTGGAGCAGCGGTCAGAGCAGCAGTGTGGAGCAGCGGTTAGAGCAGCAGTGTGGAGCAGCGGTTAGAGCAGCAGTGTGGAGCTGCAGTGTGGAGCAGCGGTTAGAGCAGCAGTGTGGAGCAGTGGTCAGAGCAGCAGTGTGGAGCAGGAGTGTGGAGCAGCGGTCAGAGCAGCAGTGTGGAGCAGTGGTCGGAGCAGCAGTGGTCAGAGCAGCAGTGTGGAGCAGTGGTTAGAGCAGCAGTGTATGCATGTATGTATGTATGCGTGTGTGTGCGTATGTGTGTGTGTGTGTGTGCGCGTGTGTGTATATGTGTGTATGCGTGCGTGCGGATGTGTGTGCATGTGTGTGAGCGTGTGTGTGTATGCGTTTGTGTGCGTGTATATGCGTGTGTATGCGTTTATGTATGTGTGTATGCGTGTGTGTGTGCGTGTATATGCGTGTATGTGTGTGTGTATGCCTGTGTGTGTGTGTGTGCATTTGTGTGCGTGTGTGTGCGTGATTGGTGTATGTGCGCGCAGTGTGTGTGTGTGTATGCGTGTGTGTGTGTGTGTGTGTTGGTGTGTGTGTTGTGGCGTGTGTGCGTGCAGGTGTGTGTGTGGTGTAGCTGAGGGTCTGTGTGTTGCTGTGTAATGCGGTGTTGGTTGTGTGTGCAGGAGCGTGCGGAGCTGTGCCGCAGTGGGTGCGTTGTGTAAAGCACTGGAGGAGTCGGGTTTCAGCTCGTGGACTAATAGAGGAGTGTGAGTCTGTACAGGAGCAGGAGAGCTGGCTCGCCAGCCAGGGAGAGAGAGCTGTGCTCCCCAGCTCAGATGCAGCACAGGAGAGAGAGCTGTGCTCCCCAGCTCAGATGCAGCACAGGAGAGAGAGCTGTGCTCCCCAGCTCAGAGGTAGCACAGGGGAGAGAGCTGTGCTCTCATGTGCAGATGCAGTGCATTACTCTCATTATCAGCAGGAAGGGCAGGGCCTTGTGCAGTTTGACCCTGTAAACAGTGGCATGTTTACTGCTGAACCACTGGCCGTCCCCCTGTGCCTCTCTGTGTTTATTTTACAGTAATAATCATATCATATTCATCTTTGTGTGAGAGGAAGGGCACTCTGCTTTTTTCTGCTGTTTTTCTTTCTTAGTTTCTCAGTTATTAGCAACAAAATGGTCAATAAACGAAAACGTCTGTGTGTGTGCATGCCCGTGTATGTGTGTGTGTGTGTGTACGTGTGTCTTTTGCTGCTTGCGTTCAGGGTTTTATCCTGAAAACAGCGTTTTTCTTTTCACTTATTTATTATTTAAAGTCATGTATATCATCTAAGCCTCTTGCAAAGTTGCAGAGTAGGGCTGTGTGTGAGTTTGTCTTTGTGTGTGGAAGCCTGTGTGAACTGTGTGTTTTTGAGTGATTGAGTGTGCGTGCATGTGTATTTGAATGTGTGCATGTGTGTTTGAATGTGTGCATGTGTGTTCGTGCAGAGTCGGGTTTCTTCTCAGAGCGCGCCGTCCTGCAGAGTCGGGTTTCTCCTCAGAGTGCCCGTCCTGCAGAGTCGGGTTTTCCCTCAGAGTGCGCCGTCCTGCAGAGTGGGGTTTCCCTCAGAGTGCCCGTCCTGCAGAGTGGGGTTTCTCCTCAGAGTGCCCGTCCTGCAGAGTGGGTTTCCCTCAGAGTGCCCGTCCTGCAGAGTGGGGTTTCCCTCAGAGTGCCCGTCCTGCAGAGTGGGGTTTCTCCTCAGAGCGCGCCGCCCTGCAGAGTGGGGTTTCTCCTCAGAGTGCCGTCCTGCAGAGTGGGGTTTCCCTCAGAGTGCCCGTCCTGCAGAGTGGGTTTCTCCTCAGAGTGCCCGTCCTGCAGAGTCGGGTTTCTCCTCAGAGTGCCCGTCCTGCAGAGTGGGGTTTCTCCTCAGAGTGCGCCGTCCTGCAGAGTCGGGTTTCCCCTCAGAGTGCGCCGTCCTGCAGAGTGGGGTTTCCCCTCAGAGTGCGCCGTCCTGCAGAGTCGGGTTTCTCCTCAGAGTGCCCGTCCTGCAGAGTCGGGTTTCTCCTCACAGCGCGCCGTCCTGCAGAGTGGGGTTTCTCCTCAGAGTGCGCCGTCCTGCAGAGTGGAGTTTCTCCTCAGAGCGGGTTTCTCCTCAGAGTGCCCGTCCTGCAGAGTCGGGTTTCTCCTCAGAGTGCCCGTCCTGCAGAGTCGGGTTTCTCCTCAGAGCGCCCGTCCTGCAGAGTGGGGTTTCCCCTCAGAGTGCCCGTCCTGCAGAGTGGGGTTTCTCCTCAGAGTGCCCGTCCTGCAGAGTGGGTTTCTCCTCAGAGTGCCCGTCCTGCAGAGTGGGGTTTCTCCTCAGAGTGCCCGTCCTGCAGAGTGGGGTTTCCCCTCAGAGTGCCCGTCCTGCAGAGTGGGGTTTCCCCTCAGAGTGCGCCGTCCTGCAGAGTCGGGTTTCTCCTCAGAGTGCGCCGTCCTGCAGAGTCGGGTTTCCCCTCAGAGTGCCCGTCCTGCAGAGTCGGGTTTCCCCTCAGAGTGCCCGTCCTGCAGAGTGGGGTTTCTCCTCAGAGCGCGCCGCCCTGCAGAGTGGGGTTTCTCCTCAGAGCGCCCGTCCTGCAGAGTGGGGTTTCTCCTCAGAGTGCCCGTCCTGCAGAGTGGGGTTTCTCCTCAGAGCGCGCCGTCCTGCAGAGTGGGGTTTCTCCTCAGAGCGCGCCGTCCTGCAGAGTGGGGTTTCCCCTCAGAGTGCCCGTCCTGCAGAGTGGGGTTTCTCCTCAGAGTGCCCGTCCTGCAGAGTGGGGTTTCTCCTCAGAGTGCCCGTCCTGCAGAGTGGGGTTTCTCCTCAGAGTGCCCGTCCTGCAGAGTGGGGTTTCTCCTCAGAGTGCCCGTCCTGCAGAGTGGGGTTTCTCCTCAGAGTGCCCGTCCTGCAGAGTGGGGTTTCCCCTCAGAGTGCGCCGTCCTGCAGAGTGGGGTTTCTCCTCAGAGTGCCCGTCCTGCAGAGTGGGGTTTCCCCTCAGAGCGCGCCGTCCTGCAGAGTGGGGTTTCTCCTCAGAGCGCGCCGTCCTGCAGAGTGGGGTTTCTCCTCAGAGCGCGCCGTCCTGCAGAGTGGGGTTTCCCCTCAGAGTGCCCGTCCTGCAGAG
>NC_057944.1:40534442-40559442 GCF_018555375.3 Anguilla rostrata
CACACTCACACACACACACACACACACACACACTCACACACACATACACAGTACATTAGATTTCCTCCCCACATTCCCCTTTCTTACCCTGATTTCAGCTGTGAGAGAGGAGTCTGTACGTTAAACATGTGGCACAGATTTTTTAATAGTATTTATTTCTTTTAACGCGTTTGTGAGGTCACTTATGGAAGGCACTGACGCTGGTGCGTTTCTCATTTTAACGCGTTTGTGAGGTCACTTATGGAAGGCACTGACGCTGGTGCGTTTCTCATTTTAACATGTTTGTGAGGTCACATATGGAAGGCACTGACGCTGGTGCGTTTCTCATTTTAACGCGTTTGTGAGGTCACTTATGGAAGGCACTGACGCTGGTGCGTTTCTCATTTTAACGCGTTTGTGAGGTCACTTATGGAAGGCACTGACGCTGGTGCGTTTCTCATTTTAACATGTTTGTGAGGTCACTTATGGAAGGCACTGACGCTGGTGCGTTTGTCATTTTAACGCGTTTGTGAGGTCACTTATGGAAGGCACTGACGCTGGTGCGTTTGTCATTTTAACGCGTTTGTGAGGTCACTTATGGAAGGCACTGACGCTGGTGCGTTTGTCATTTTAACGCGTTTGTGAGGTCACATATGGAAGGCACTGACGCTGGTGCGTTTCTCATTTTAACATGTTTGTGAGGTCACTTATGGAAGGCACTGACGCTGGTGCGTTTGTCATTTTAACATGTTTGTGAGGTCACTTATGGAAGGCACTGACGCTGGTGCGTTTCTCATTTTAACATGTTTGTGAGGTCACTTATGGAAGGCACTGACGCTGGTGCGTTTGTCATTTTAACGCGTTTGTGAGGTCACTTATGGAAGGCACTGACGCTGGTGCGTTTGTCATTTTAACGCGTTTGTGAGGTCACTTATGGAAGGCACTGACGCTGGTGCGTTTCTCATTTTAACGCGTTTGTGAGGTCACTTATGGAAGGCACTGACGCTGGTGCGTTTCATTTTAACGCGTTTGTGAGGTCACTTATGGAAGGCACTGACGCTGGTGCGTTTCTCATTTTAACGCGTTTGTGAGGTCACTTATGGAAGGCACTGACGCTGGTGCGTTTCTCATTTTAACGCGTTTGTGAGGTCACTTATGGAAGGCACTGACGCTGGTGCGTTTCTCATTTTAACGCGTTTGTGAGGTCACATATGGAAGGCACTGACGCTGGTGCGTTTGTCATTTTAACGCGTTTGTGAGGTCACTTATGGAAGGCACTGACGCTGGTGCGTTTCTCATTTTAACGCGTTTGTGAGGTCACTTATGGAAGGCACTGACGCTGGTGCGTTTCTCATTTTAACGCGTTTGTGAGGTCACTTATGGAAGGCACTGACGCTGGTGCGTTTCTCATTTTAACGCGTTTGTGAGGTCACATATGGAAGGCACTGACGCTGGTGCGTTTCCCATTTTTACGCTCGCGCTTGGCAGTGGGATGACGCGGTTCCCTGGCACTGCCCACTGACCCAGCTCCCTGGCACTGCCCACTGACCCAGCTCCCTGGCACCGCCCGCTGACCCAGCTCCCTGGCACCGCCCCAGCCTGCTCTAACACGCTTCCCAGGAGAGCCCGATACCACAGAGTGTTTCACGGAAAAAGCGTGTCAGGTCCTCCGGGCACGGCCCTGTTCCCTCCTGCCCTGCGCCTGCTGTATGGTGGCACCGTCGCCATGCCGACGCTTTTTACCACCGCACCCTTTTGTGTATCTTTTTTTAATTTTATATGCATTTTTATATATTTCACTTTTGGCAAAAAAACAAAACAAAACACAAACAGCACATTTACTCCACTCCTGAGTGTGAGTTTGAACCCAGAAACAGAAAGAGAGAAAAAGAGAGGAGGGGGGTAGAGATGAGTGACAGTCTGAGACTCCTCCCCTTCTACTCAGCCCAAGCCCTGGAGCACACGGGGAAGAGATGAGTGACAGGCACAGACCCCGCCTCTTCCCTATAGCCCAAGCCCTGGAGCACACAGGGAAGAGATGAGTGACAGGCACAGACCCCGCCCCTTCCCTATAGCCCAAGCCCTGGAGCACACGGGGAAGAGATGAGTGACAGGCACAGACCCCGCCTCTTCCCTATAGCCCAAGCCCTGGAGCACACGGGGAAGAGATGAGTGACAGGCACAGACCCCGCCTCTTCCCTATAGCCAGAGCCCTGGAGCACACGGGGAAGAGATGAGTGACAGGCACAGACCCCGCCTCTTCCCTATAGCCCAAGCCCTGGAGCACACGGGGAAGAGATGATTGACAGGCTGAGACCCCGCCCCGTGAGGCACTCTGGCAGAGTCATTAAAGCTGTACCTCCTCTCTGCAGGCAGATACGCCTGAGAGAGAGAGAGAGAGACGGATAGAGGGAGAGAGGGAGGAGAGCAAGCGGTATAGTGGGAAGTTGTGTTAGCTGTCTCCGTTCTCCTGTTTTAAATCTACGGGTTTGCCCTGACTCAACCTCAACCGTCCCTGCCAGTGCCTGTGTGTGTGTGTGTGTGTGTGTGTGTGAGAGGGGGAGGGAGGCTATGTGGGTGTGTGTGAGCGAAAGGGCGAGAGAGAGAGAGTGAGAGGGTGAGAGAGAGAGGGAGAGAGAGAGAGAGAGTAAGAGAGGGAGAGAGATAGATAGAGAGAGAGAGAGAGGGAGAGGGAGAGGGAGAGAGATAGAGAGAGAGAGGGAGGGAGAGAGGAGCTGTGCAGTGTGTAGCTGTTAGTGACCTGGCCTGAGGTTCAGCCCGTCTTCTGGATCTTTGGGGTCTCTTTCTGACCTCCCCCCGGGCCCGGGTCGTAATTTGGGGGTGCCAGTGTCTCGTGCCCCTCCCCCTCACTCTGGAGTTGTTGATTTAATTAGAATGGCTTAAGAGCAGAATTAATAACGACAGACACCCACACAGGCTATGTGTCACTGCCCGACCTCTGACCTTTCACCCCGCTGTGTAACTTCTCACTCCGCTCTTTGTCCTCCGCCGGGCGTTTCTAATTCATTTTGTTTGGCTGAAAGGGCGGGGGAGGGGGAGGGGGAGGGGGAGGGGCTTCTCTTCCTTCAACTTTTCAATCAATCCTGTGTTTCTGTGCTCACCAGAGGTGTGTGTGTGTGTGAGTGTGTGTGCATGCGCGCGTGTGTATAAACTATGCATGTCTGTCTGTCTGTCTTAGAGATACTCATTTTGGAACATCTGTAGATGAGATGTGTTTGTCTGGCATGGCAGGGCGGTCTGATTGGAAGCGTCCAGCTTTAGCACAGTGGGGGATAGGCACAGTGAGCTGGAGAGGAGATGGGCAGGGTCAGGTGGTCTTTCAGTGGGACAATGTGTCTCCCTGCCGGCCAGACCAGCTAGCTGTCCAGCTCTCGGCCAGTCTACTGGCAGTCTGTCCTGCTCCCGACCAGTCTACTGGCAGTCTGTCCTGCTCTCGGCCAGTCTACTGGCAGTCTGTCCTGCTCCAGACCAGTCTACTGGCAGTCTGTCCTGCTCAAGGCCAGTCTACTGGCAGTCTGTCCTGCTCCAGGCCAGTCTACTGGCAGTCTGTCCTGCTCAAGGCCAGTCTACTGGCAGTCTGTCCTGCTCCAGGCCAGTCTACTGGCAGTCTGTCCTGCTCAAGACCAGTCTACTGGCAGTCTGTCCTGCTCAAGGCCAGTCTACTGGCAGTCTGTCCTGCTCAAGGCCAGTCTACTGGCAGTCTGTCCTGCTCAGGACCAGTCTACTGGCAGTCTGTCCTGCTCAAGGCCAGTCTACTGGCAGTCTGTCCTGCTCTCGGCCAGTCTCCCCTGCCCCTGTGGGGGCAGTCTGGCGGCCAGGACATAGGGCGTGCTGTCTTTGGGGGTGGGGGGGTGGGGGGTCCACAGTCACACTGGAAGGTAGGCCTGGCCCGACAGCCTGGGGCTGCTTCTGTGCAGAGCACGCAGTGTTTGTGCACGCCACACATTTGCTGTGAGTTAGAGAAAACGCGGGGCTGGGGGGGGCTTAGCTATATTTTCCAAATTGGAGAAAAATGAGGTCAAAAGGTTGGACGTAGAAGGACGTTTCCACCTAACCAGTCCCATTAACGCCTGGCTGGAGCCGTGGTAACAAGCTACTGCTTAATTGGTTACATAGCTGAGCAAGCCAGCGCTTAATTGGTTAAACAGCTGAGAGAGCCAGGGTCACCAGCCGCCAGCCGGAGGGGGGTGGGGGGGGTCTTAGGTGATTAAAATGTATAAATAACAGTAAGTAATTGCAGACTTTCATTGGTTTGTGGCAGCAGTATATTTAACATATTATACAGTGTGAGTTAATGAGTGCAGGAGTGTGTTTGTTTTGTTTAAGGTGTGGTTGGTAAGAAGGTGAACAAAGCATGTCCCCCTGTTACAGATCTCCAGGTCACAGCCAGGGTCACGTTTCCCCAAACAAGCCTGCTGTGTCTGCCCCGTCAATGCCATCCTGCCACGCATTAATCAGCTATGCCAACTTCTGATCATTTAGAGAGGGGAGAGGGAGAGCGGGAGAGAGGGAGGGAGAGAGAGAGAGAGGGACAGAGAGACGGAGAGGGAGAGAGAGAGGGAGAGCGGATCAGGGAGGCACTCCAGGCAGTTGTGATGCTCTCTCTGTTGAATATGCTGTAGTAAACTTGGCTATCAGATTCTCATCAATAATTTGATGTCCGCTGCGTCTTCATCCACAGAAACCTCTCCAGCATTTTTCACCATCATCAACTGGAAATATGTAATAGTGTCTGTGTGTGTGTCTGCATATGTGTGTGTGTGTGTGTGTAAAATGTTGGAGGCGGAAGTCTCTAGCTGACTAAGCCAGCTCAGACAGTATGGAGCCAGGCGCAGAGCAGGTTTTTATGGTCTGGAGAGTGTGTGACTGAGTGCTGTGCTCTGCACATTCACATATAAAGCCCAGCGCGTTCGCCGCACTTCAGCCTGCTCTGAAAACCCGCAATCTCAGGTAAATCTCTGTTTCGCAGAGTGAGTTGGGGTAATCTGTGTTTCGCAGAGTGAGTTGGGGTAATCTCTGTTTCGCAGGGTGAGTTGGGGTAATCTCTGTGTCGCAGAGTGAGTTGGGGTAATCTCTGTTTCGCAGGGTGAGTTGGGGTAATCTCTGTTTCGCAGAGTGAGTTGGGGTAATCTCTGTGGGTGGGTTGGCCACAGCCCTTTCCAGTTCCCCGCTTCAGGAACAGGAGATTGCAGGGAGCCTCCTGTGGGGATCACAGAGGGTTACCTTTGCTGTGTGTCTGCTGTGTAACTGCAGCGAGTTGGGGTGTATTCAGAGGAAAACTCTGACTGCTCACCGCACCTCGCCGCCCCCCCCTCCACGCCTGCCCCCCCCCCCCCCCGTCCCGCCCCCCTGCAGAGCACGTGCAGCACCCCCCCCCTCGTCTGCCCCCCCCCCGCCCCGCCCCCCTGCTGCAGAGCACGCGCAGGACACACCTCCAAACGCCCAGTTCGTCTTTATTCTCCCTCCAGGTGAAACTCTCACAGCAGTGAGACCTGGCGGCACCCGAGCCGTCCACGGTGTGGACGGAAAGCTGAGCCGCGGGGGGGGGGGGGGGGGGATAGGGGGATAGGGGGTTGCATGGGGCTAAGCCCCCCCCTCAGTTTCATAGCGGGGTTGGGGGGTGGGGCTGTTTTCTTTAGCCGGGCTCCAGCCCTGGCAGGTCAGGATGCTCCCACACGCGTGGCGCTAACGCTAGCGCTGCAGGCGCCGTGCACTGGGGTCACGGGGTCATGGGGTCACTGCACGGCTGTTCCTCATTTGCCAGGAGCTCGATGGCCCCGCCTCCTCCCCTTGCTGCTTCTGCCTTTCTCTTCATGTTCACGCCCCCCCCCCCCCCCGGCGGCACGCGCGCGTCCCCTCTCTGATTGGCTGAGTACAGGCCGCTGAGTGGAAACCCTGATGGCAGCGCTGGCTGTAATGTGATGAGGGAGAGCGGGCGGCCGCCGTAGGTCAGCGGTGGGGATTTACAGGGCTGCTGATTTACTCTGTATTTCTCTCTTTAGCTGTTTGGTTTGGTCTCCCCCTTCAGCCCAGCTCATCAGCCTATGGAGACGCGCTGCTCCGCTGATCTCAGATTGCTGCTCTCCCTTACTGCTGCTCTCTCTATCACTGCTACTCTCCCTTACTGCTGCTCTCTCTATTACTGCTGCTCTTTCCCTTACTGCTGCTCTCCCTTACTGCTGCTCTCCCTTACTGCTGCTCTCCATTACTGCTGCTCTCTCTATTACTGCTGCTCTCTCCCTTACTGCTACTCTCCTTTACCGCTGTTCTCCCTTACTGCTGCTCTCTCTATCACTGCTGCTCTCCTTTACTGCTGTTCTCCCTTACTGCTGCTCTCTCTATTACTGCTGCTCTCTCTATCACTGCTGCTCTCCCTTACTGCTGCTCTCCTTTACTGCTGTTCTCCCTTACTGCTGCTCTCTCTATCACTGCTGCTCTCCCTTACTGCTGTTCTCTATTTCTGCTATCTCCCTTACTGCTGCTCTCTATTACTGCTGCTCTCTATCTCTATCACTGCTGCTCTCCCTTACTACTACTCTCTCTTACTGCTGCTGTTCTCTGTTACTGCTGCTCTCCCTTACTGCTGCTGTTCTCTATTACTGCTGCTCTCTATTGAGTGTGCAGTTGGAGCTGTGGTGTGGTGTTAGGTTGAGAGTGTGCAGTTGGAGCTGTAGTGTGGTGTTGGGTTGAGAGTGTGCAGTTGGAGCTGTAGTGTGGTGTTGGGTTGAGAGCGTGCAGTTGGAGCTGTCGTGTTGGGTTGAGAGTGTGCAGTTGGAGCTGTGGTGTTGGGTTGAGAGCGTGCAGTTGGAGCTGTGGTGTTGGGTTGAGAGTGTGCAGTTGGAGCTGTGGTGTGGTGTTGGGTTGAGAGCGTGCAGTTGGAGCTGTGGTGTTGGGTTGAGAGCGTGCAGTTGGAGCTGTGGTGTTGGGTTGAGAGCGTGCAGTTGGAGCTGTGGTGTTGGGTTGAGAGCATGCAGTTGGAGCTGTGGCGTTGGGTTGAGAGCATGCGGTTGGAGCTGTGGTGTGGTGTTTGGTTGAGAGTGTGCGGTTGGAGTTGTGGTGTGGTGTTGGGTTGAGAGCGTGCAGTTGGAGCTGTGGTGTTGGGTTGAGAGCATGCAGTTGGAGCTGTGGTGTGGTGTTTGGTTGAGAGTGTGCGGTTGGAGTTGTGGTGTTGGGTTGAGAGTGTGCGGTTGGAGCTGTGGTGTTGGGTTGAGAGCGTGCAGATGGAGCTGTGGTGTTGGGTTGAGAGCGTGCAGTTGGAGCTGTGGTGTTGGGTTGAGAGAATGCAGTTGGAGCTGTGGCGTTGGGTTGAGAGCATGCGATTGGAGCTGTGGTGTGGTGTTTGGTTGAGTGTGCGGTTGGAGCTGTGGTGTGGTGTTGGGTTGAGTGTGCGGTTGGAGCTGTGGTGTTGGGTTGAGTGTGCAGTTGGAGCTGTGGTGTTGGGTTGAGTTTGCGGTTGGAGCTGTGGTGTGGTGCATATACATGCACAAACACACACTGCATGATTACACACTTGCCGCCAGAACATTCCATGAAAGCTTTCAACATCCACATACGCAACTTTCTACTTACTTAACAGGATTACACACCACGCACACGACTGTTACCCAGCATGCAACAGACATGCTATTAACAATCACAACAAACATGGGTCATCTATGAAGAGCTTTCTCTCAAAAGAGACAAGTCAAACTTCAACCAACAGAACTAGCAAGTAAGAGTTTGAAAAGATCTTTTTAGCCATGTGTGCATTTTCCTCTGCTTTCCCCACTGTTTCCAGACTCTTTATTAGAGCCCGTATCAGTCATACAGGTGCAGTGTGCCAAGGCCAGTTAAAGGAGAGAGGTTTATTACACTTCCACTGCCATTTCTGTCTTCCACATCTCTCTGGTTTGGCTCTGAAATTCTGCAGTATAATGGTTCAATTTCAAACTATAACACTCCAGTTCAGTTATTTATTTATTAACTATTACACCCAAAGGCAAGAATACCCTTTATGAAAATAATGGTGATGCAATAACCAAAACAGAAACCTGTTCAGCTGAGCTCCCACACTGAGGAGCAAAGGAGGCACAGCCAGACGCACGGGTTCAAACGGCTGCTGCTGGCAGCCAACCGCACACAGCTGCAGCCGCACGCTATCAACTCAACACCGCACACAGCTGCAGCCGCACGCTATCAACCCAACACCGCACACAGCTGCAGCCGCACGCTATCAACCCAACACCGCACACAGCTGCAGCCGCACGCTATCAACCCAACACCGCACACAGCTGCAGCCGCACGCTCTCAACCCAACACCACACACTGCTGCAACCGCACGCTGCCAACCAACATGTGCATAGTATGTGCAAACGTGTGCGTAGTGTGTGTGTGCGTGTGTAAACGTATGCGTAGTGCGTAAACATGCATAGTGTGTGTGTGTGTGTGCATAGTGTGTAAACGTGTGCATAGCATGTGTGTAAGCGTGTGCATAGCGTGTGTGTAGTGTGCATAGCGTGTGTGTAGTGTGTGTTAACGTGTGCATATCGTGTGTAAGCGTGTGCATAGTGTGTAAGCGTGTGCATTGCGTGTGTAAGCGTGTGCATAGCGTGTGCATAGTGTGTAAACGTGTGCATTGCGTGTGCATAGTGTGTAAACGTGTGCATAGTGTGTAAGCATGTGCATAGCGTGTGTAAGTGCGTAAGCGTGTGCGTAGCGTGTGTAAGTGTGTAAGCGTGTGCGTAGCGTGTGTAAGTGTGTAAGTGTGTTGGGCTCTGCGCCCTGTACCTGCTCTGCCAGGTTGTCTGTGGTGCAGCAGCAGAGCGCCTAACTGAAGCCAGCTGGGCTCCTCACGGCCGACAGCCAGCTGCCTGATTTATACACTCAGCTGCTGCGCCCAGCGCCGCCCTCCTCAGCGTGTGTGTAAACATGGAGCGCAGGGTTAGAGGGAGGAGCACAGGGGCAGGAGTGCAGGGGGAGGGGGGAGGAGCACAGGGAGAGGAGCGCAGGGAGAGGGAGGAGGAGCGCAGGGAGAGGAGCGCAGGGAGAGGGAGGAGGAGCGCAGGGAGAGGAGCGCAGGGAGAGGGAGGAGGAGCACAGGGGCAGGAGCGCAGGGGGGAGGGGGAGGGCAGGGGAGGGGGAGGAGCGCAGGGGGAGGGGGTGGAGTACAGGGGGAGGGGGAGGAGTGCAGGGGGAGGGGGAGGAGCGCAGGGGGAGGGGGAGGAGTGCAGGGGAGGGGGGAGGAGCGCAGGGTTAGGGGGAGGAGCGCAGGGGGAGGGGGAGGAGCGCAGGGGGAGGGGAGGAGCGCAGGGTTAGGGGGAGGAGCGCAGGGTAGGGGGAGGAGCGCAGGGGGAGGGGGAGGAGCGCAGGGTTAGGGGGAGGAGCGCAGGGGAGGGGGAGGAGCGCAGGGAGAGGGGGAGGAGCGCAGGGGAGGGGGTGGAGACAGGGGGAGGGGGAGGAGTGCAGGGGGAGGGGGAGGAGCGCACGGGGAGGGGGAGGAGTGCAGGGGAGGGGGAGGAGTGAGGGGGGGGGAGCAGGGGGAGGGGGGGGAGGGCAGGGTTAGGTGGAGGAGCGCAGGGGGAGGGGGAGGAGCGCAGGGGGAGGGGGAGGAGCGCAGGGTTAGGGGGAGGAGCGCAGGGGGGGGGAGGAGCGAGGGAGGGAGGCAGGGGAGGGGGAGGAGCGCAGGGTTAGGGGAGAGGAGCGAGCAGGGGAGGGGGGACGAGCGAGGGTTAGAGGGGAGGAGTGCAGGGGGAGGGGGGAGGAGCACAGGGGAGGGGGGAGGGAAGTGCAGGGGGAGGGGGAGGAGCACAGGGGGAGGGGGGGAGGAGTGCAGGGGGAGGGGGAGGAGCGCAGGGTTAGGGGGAGGAGCGCAGGGGGAGGGGGGAGGAGCGCACGGGGAGGGGGAGGAGCGCAGGGGAGGGGGAGGAGCGCAGGGTTAGGGGGAGGAGCGCAGGGGGAGGGGGAGGAGTGCAGGGGGAGGGGGAGGAGCGCAGGGTTAGAGGGAGGAGCGCAGGGGGAGGGGAGGGGGAGAAGTGCAGAGGGAGGGGGGAGGAGCACAGGGGGAGGGGGAGGATCCCGGTCAGCACTCCTGCAGTCACATGCCACCCCAGCGATTAGCTTTTTTGAAGAGAAGCAGACCTGACTTGGCCGGCCAGTGCAAGCTTATTTAATGTGTCTGAGAGAATGGCGCTGTGTCTGCAGATAGACCCTCTGGGAGCCATTAGCTGATACATGTATCATTACCCCCCCCAGCACAACCAGGGGTGTGTGTGTGTTGGGGGGGGGGGTTGTTTAATAATCAGAAATCTTTCTGTCTGTGATTGCAGTGATCAGTCAAACTGAGCTCAGATCCTGAAGTACAGGAGCTGTAGAATTATGGTGAATGGAAACTGTTTCTACATTTCTGTTGTAATGACTCTACTGTGACTGGTATTGTTAGTAGAGAGAGAGCACTGAACAGGAATACAGTGTGTACACACACAGACACACTCGCACACGCACACACACTCACACAGACACACTCACACACACGCAGATCGAGACAAGTGCACACAAGCACTCATACGGTACACATACACTCGCGCACGCACTCACACACATACACACACACATGCACACATACGGTTCACACACATACACTCGTGCACACACTCATACACACACACACACACATACGGTACACATACACTCGCGTACACACTCACTCACACACACACACACACACTCACACATGCACACATATGGTACACACACACTCACTCACACACACACACATATGGTACACACACACTCGCACACACTCTCTCTCCCTCGCCCGCCCTTCTGCACACATGTTTGCCATTAAGATTGGCAGGTGTTCTGAGCCAGCTGCCCCCTTCCAACGGGGGGGGGGGGGCGGGGTGTGTGTGCAGGAGAACTTATCACAGGCGCAAGGAAAGCGAGATTCATTCCACTCCTTTAACCTCAGAGAGAGAGAGAAAGGGGGGAGGGAGAGAGAGAGAGAGAGAGAGAGAGCGCGTGCATGCGTGCAGAGGATACAGCCTGTGGACTCTGGAGATTATACTTAAAGCAAAGATGGATCCAGGCAGTAAAAAGTAAAGCCACAGGTTTGCGGAAAAACTTTCAGAAAAGTTTCAGAAATGAAGCCTGTGGAATGATGTACCCTGCTCTCCGTAATGTTTGGGACACTTTTTGTTAATTTGGCTCTGAACTCACCAGACATTGCATTTGCAAGCAAACACTTCACATGTGGTTATAGTGCAGATTCTCAGCTTTTAATAAAATGTATTTTTTAATACATTTTGGTATCACAATGTAGAAATTACAGCACTTTTTATGCAGAGCCCCCTGCCCATTTGGCACCACAATGTTTGGGACAGATGGCTTCACAGGTGTTTCTGATTAGTCAGGTGTGTTCAGTTGCTTCCTTAGTGCAGGTGTAAGAGAGCTTTCATCATCTAGTCATGATTCCAGGCATGTGATTGCCTTTGGAGTCTGTTATTGGCATATTAGTTGTGCCAGTGAAAGTGAAGCCATTATGAGACTGAGAAATGAGGAAAAAACTGTCGGAGACATAGGCCAAACCTTAGGTTAACCAAAATCATTCAGAAACAAGAGCACTGGCGAGCTCAGTACCTGCAGCAGATCAGAAACGCTCCTCAGGAGGCAGGCGTGGATGTGTCAGTGACTGCTGTCCACAGAAGACTTCACAAACAACTACAGAGGCTTCACTGCAAGATGCAAACCAGTATTTAGACTCAAGAACAGGACGACAGCGTTACAGTTTGCTTAGACGTACCTGAAAGAGCCTGCAGAGTTCTGGAAAAAGGTCTTGTGGACAGATGAGAGCAAGATTCACTTTTATCACAGTGATGACCAGAGAAAAGTCTTGAGACCAGAAGGAACTGCCCAAAATCCAAAGCACCCCCCTCATATGTGAGACATGGTGGTGGGGGTGTTATGGTTTGGGCATGTATGGTTGCCACTGGTACTGGCTCACTTTTTTTTACTGATGGTGTACCTGCTGATAGCAGCAGCATTTTGAATTCTGACATGTACAGAAACATCTTGTCTGCGGAGGTTCAAGCAAATGCCTCTCAGTCGCATTGGATGGCACTTCATCCTACAGCAAGGCAATGATCCCAAACAAACTGCTAAAGCAACAAATAAGTTTTTCAAAGTGAAAAACAGGCCTGGCAGAGCATCACCTGAAAAGATACTCAGCACCTGGTGATGTCTGTGGGTCACAGTTCAATCAGTCATTGTATGCAAAGCATTTGTGAAGAAGCACTAAACATGACTACATTAATTTACATTTGTATGTCCCAAACATTATGTTGCCCTGAAATTGAGGGGGGCTATGTATAAAAAGTGGTGTAATTCCTACATGGTGAAACCAAAATGTATAAAATAATCTAATAAAATCTGAGAATCAGCATGTTATCCACATGTGAACTGTTTGATTACAAGTCTATAGTATAAAGAATGGTGGATGCTGTGCGACTTTCTTGTTTAAGAAATGAAAGTTTACGTGGAAGCTTCATTGCAAATGTACTACTGCTTGTTATAGAGTCTATATTTTTAAATCCGTTTTTTTTTTTTTTAGAAAAAAAGTTGACTGGTATTTTTAGCACAAACATGTACCGCGCAGAGAATCGTGTCTTTATATGGACTTGTTGTCGCTGGTGTGGTTTTACATTTCCACACACGGTTTAGCTTTTAATTGGAGTCGCATATGATGAATAATGAGGACATTTGTGTCTGGTAGCGAAGGATAAACTGCACCTCAGATTGACACGAGACTAATGATGATTGGTTGCCGTTTGTTGCACACATTTAACAACTTAATTAGTGCTGTGTGGGTCAGTGCTTTGGTGTCTTTGGGGGGGGGGGGGATTTCCAGTGTTCAATAGAGACAAAGTTCCCACCACTGTTATGCTTCCTGGAGATCTGTCTGTTAAAAATGCTGAGCCATATTATTTCTGCACTGCGTTTGGAGCCAGAAGAGCGCTGTAATAAAATGTGTGCGGGGCTGTGGGGATGTGTGAGGGGTGGATGTGTGGGGAGTGTGGTGGGTGAGGTGTGGGGATGTGAGGAGTGTGGGGAGTGTGCGGAGCTGTGGGGATGTGGGGAGGTTGGGGGATGTGTGCGGGGCTGTGGGGATGTGTGGGGAGCTGTGGGGATGTGTGAGGGTCTGTGAGGATGTGGAGCTGTGGGGAGCTGTGGGGATGTGTGGGGGCTGTGGGATGTGGGGAGTGTGGGGATGTGTGAGGGGGCTGTGGGGATGTGAGGAGCTGTGTGGATGTGTGGAGTTGTGGGGATGTGGGGAGCTGTGGGGATGTGTGAGGGCTGTGGGATGTGGGAGGGGATGTGGGGATGTGTGGGACTTGTGGGGATGTGTGGGGATGGGATGTGTGAGGGCTGTGGGGATGTGTGGGGAGCTGTGGGGATGTGTGGGGGCTGTGGGGATGTGTGGGGAGCTGTGGGGATGTGTGCGGGGCTGTGGGGAGCTGTGGGGATGTGTGCAGGGCTTGATGGGGAGTGTGGGGAGTGAGTGTGGGATGTGTGGGGAGCTGGGGATGTGTGCAGGGTTGTGGGGATGTGAGGAGCTGTGGGGATGTGGGGAGCTGTGGGGATGTGTGCGGTTGGGGATGTGGGGAGACTGTGGGGATGTGTGCGGGGCTGTGGGGATGTGTGGGGAGCTGTGGGGATGTGTGGCTAGGGGATGTGAGGGTGGGGATGTGTGCGGGGCTGTGGGGATGTGGGGAGCTGTGGGGATGTGTGGGGCTGTGGGGTGTGTGAGGAGCTGTGGAGATGTGTGGAGCTGTGGGGATGTGGGGAGCTGTAGGGATGTGTGCGGGGTTGTGGGGATGTGGGGAGCTGTGGGGATGTGTGCGGGGCTGTGGGGTTGTGTGAGGGGCTGTGGGGATGTGTGAGGGTCTGTGAGGATGTGAGGAGCTGTAGGGATGTGTGCGGGGTTGTGGGGATGTGGGGAGCTGTGGGGATGTGTGCGGGGCTGTGGGGTTGTGTGAGGGGCTGTGGGGATGTGTGGGGATGTGTTAATACCCCAGTGCACTTTAATACCCCAGTATGCTTTAATACCCCAGGCTGCTTTAATACCCCAGTATGCTTTAATACCCCAGCCTGCTTTAATACCCCAGCCTGCTTTAATACCTTGCGTTCAGGCCACAGCACAGGCTGGGGAGAGCGAGGTTTGGAAATGGGCTCACACGACTCTCTCTCCAGCCCCCGCAGGGGAAACACCAGGCCTGTTGGCCTGCAGCCAGGGTCAGCCCTTTTGGTTCCAATAAAGCCTGTCAGCAAATCTGCTGCTGAATCACCCCCCCCATCCCCCCCAGCCCAAACCCTCCCTGGCTGCACTCTCACCGTCTCTGACACTCATGCTGTCAAATTGAAAAGCCTTGTCTCGTGGCCCACTGTGTTTGTGGCTCTGTGTGTGGGCGGGGCCAAGATTGGGTGGGGCCTGTTTATTTATGGGGTGGGGCGGGGGTGTGGGTACGCAGGGATGTGGGGCGAGGCTGTGTGGGGCAGGGGCTGGGGGGGGGACGTGTGGGGGGCTGGGTGGGGCGGGGGCTGGGTGGGGGGTTGGGGCAGGGGCTGGGTGGGGGGGCTGTGTGGCAGGGGCAGGGGCTGGGTGGGGGGGCTGTGTGGGCAGGGGCTGGTGGAGGGTGTGTGGGGCAGGGGCTGGGTGGGGGGGGGCTGTGTGGGGCAGGGGCTGGGTGGGGGGGGCTGTGTGGGGCAGGGCTGTGGGGCTGTGGCAGGACTGGGTGGGGGCTTGTGGCAGGCTTGGGGGCTGTGTGGGCAGGGGCTGGGTGGGGGCTTTGGCAGGGGCTGGGTGGGGGCTGTGTGTGGCAGGGCCTATTTGAAGGAAGGGGCTGGGTGGGGGCGTGATGGGCAGGCTGGTTGGGGCTGTGAGTGAGGTGGTGGTGGGGGGCTGTGGAGGTGGGGGGGTCTGTGGAGGCAGGCTGGGTGGGGGGGGGAGGCTGGGGGGGGGGGGCAGGCGGGGAGGCGGGGGCTGGCAGTCTGTCAGGCAACAGCAGCACCTATTTTCAGCGACGAATTTTAATGCAGCATTGTGCTGAATACTGTCCATCATATATTATTCATACACACACCTAACAGCCACACCACACGTATGCAACCCACACACACTCACACGTATGCACACACACATACTGCAGCTTATATCCACACCTGCTCACAATCTCTCTTTCTCACGCACATGCATACACACACACACACGCATACACACCCATATGCACGCACACGCATACACACATGCACACTCACACGCATACACACACGCACACGCACACACACACGCACTCACACTCACACGTACGCACACCCACACACACACTCACACTCACACACACGCATGTACACTCACTCACGCATACACACACACATTCACACTCACATGTACGCGCACGCACACACACACATATGCTCGCACATGCATACACACATGCACACACACACTACGCAACACCCACATGCATGATCACGTGTACACACCACACTATACACACACACGTACATACATGCAACACACATGCTACACTCCACTCACACGCATACACCCACACACACGTACCATTCACATCCACCACACGACACACACACACACACACACACATGTACACTCACATGCCCACACTCACACAGACAGACACACACACACGTATACATACATACTCACACACACACACACACACTCACACACACAGGGCTGCTTGCGGGGAGAAACGGCTCAGTGTGTTAAAAGCATTAGGTAAGCACAAATCCAAAAGTGCTTCTCAGCCCAATATCATGTGTCCTGCGTCATGGCGACCTGCTGCAGACATTCAGCTCTGTCTCCACAGAGCTGTAAAACAGACTGGGGTTAAATGTTTTTAGAAGAATAGATGGAGTATTATTATTTTAAATGCCTACCTTTTTAAGCTGGTGGATCCTGTCCAAGTACAGCTCTGTAATGTTTTGATAAAGGTATATAAAAGTACACTTCAAAGGCTTGGATCTGGCTTAATGCGGCTGCAGCTGTTTATCTTTTCTAGTGAGTGAAAAAAATAATTTCTATCGCAGGGTTTATTTGGAAGACCACGAGAGGTAGAGATTTTTTATTTTATTTTTGTACCTCTCGTGGTCCCCTTACAAGAGATTTCTTGTTCAAATCGTACCAACTGTGTTCTTTTCGGTGGCTGAAAGTTTTGCTATTTTAGTCCTTGATAGAGTATTGGGCAAAGGAAGCTGTCCATGGAAGTTTTTTATTTTCATATTTTGACCTCCGCATGAAAAACAGAGACCTTTCATTTTTAAAACATGGAATGATCAAAGCCTTCAGTTTAACCTGTCCGCTCTCACCTACACCTCAGAGTGGAAATATAACCTCACCTGAGAGAACCCAACCTTCTCCCCTCTTTTATCCCCCCCCAGCCCCTCAGCCCCACTCACGAGGAACCCACCTTCCCTTTTGAGAGACACCACCAACCTTCTCCCCTCTTTATCCGCCCCCAGCCCCCAGCCCCACCACCGGCCCCTCCCAGCCCCCAGCCCCCCCAGCCCCCCCCCAGCCCCCCCAGCCCCTCAGCCCCTGCATGCATTAAAGTGCTGAATCTGCAGGGTCAGAGGTCACTGGGTGTGAGCAGTGTCTGAGGCCAGGCCGTGCATGGGGGAAAGCAGAAATGCACTCTACAGAACTAGAGAGAAGGAGGGAGAGAGGGAGAGCAGAGGAGGTCACAGATAAAGGGGGGGGGGGGCGGCGGAGAGAGAACGGAGGGGGGGGGGGGGAGGTGAGTGCCACTTATTTGAGTCCTCATTTTTTTACCCCCACCCTTGTAAACGTAGGCTGGGTCAGATGTGAGTGCTGATTTCTCAGCTGTGAGGGTTTACCCGAAACGTCCCTGTCCCAGAGCACAGGGGGTCAGAGTGTGACCCCCCTCCCCACCCACCGGCCCTGTGGAGCTGGGCCCCATCCCGGCACAGCCCCTTTCCCTGCTAAACAAAGTGAAAACTCAGGGGAGTGCTCTCCTTTAACGACCTTGCTCTTGCGTGACGACCTTGAACCGCGTCCTGGCGGTGCCAGCTATTTTCTGCATCTGGAGATGGATGATAAGGGAAAGAGGAACGCGCCGTGGAGCGACTGTGGGGAGGGTTCATCTCAGTCAGCGCTCGGAGATTAGAGCACTTCTTTTTGTTTTCCCCGCTCTCTCCCTCTCTCAGAAGTGCCTCATCTCCGGCTCCTGTGTGGATCTGCCCTTTTCCAGCTTCTAAATATAATGTGTAAACAGCGTAATTGCATGCGTGTCTGGAAAACGGCTTTTTTACTTTGTTTAAAAAAAAAAAAAAAACCAAACCAATAATAAAAAAGTCTGGGAGCCTGAGCGGCTGGGACTCAGTCAGGAGCTCTGACAGGTTGCATTTCACACTGGAGGCCCGCTGCAGAACGGGCTTTGTGTTGTGATCTTCTGCAGAGGCGAGAGAGGGGGGAGAAGAGAAGAGGGGGAGTGTTTCTGCAGTGGCTTCGCTGGGGAACGTCCCGGCTCGGCGTGGCGCAGCGTTATAAACGGCTCTTTGGGGGTTCGGGAATTACAGCCTTCGCTCAGCTGTTAGCGCGCGCTACAGCGGGACACGCAGCCGCCCCCGTCCCGCTCCGTCCGGCCTGGAAACCTCACAAACAGGCCCAGAGGCCTTAAAAAACCCAGCGCACTGGGCAATCAGCGCTCGGCTCCGACTGCTTGCGGTTTGGACCACGCCCCCATCCCCCCCCCCCCCCCCCCGTCCACATACGTGCACACAAATCATTATTAGAACTGTAAAACTGAGCAAATATAGATGAATGTAATTAAAATTCATATAAATATACGGGCCCTGAAGTCAGGACTTGGCAGCAGTAGAGTGTGTGATCACTGCCTGGAGACTCACATCAGGAATATCAACTTCTGTTCTTACTCACACACTAACATCAGGAGTACCGGCTCCTGTTCTTACTCACACACTAACATCAGGAGTACCGCCTCCTGTTCTTACTCACACACTAACATCAGGAGTACCGCCTCCTGTTCTTACTCACACACTAACATCAGGAGTACCGGCCCCTGTTCTTACTCACACACTAACATCAGGAGTACCGGCTCCTGTTGTTACTCACTAACATTGGGAATATTACTGTTGCTTTCATCATCTCCTGCCTATGCTACAGCTGCTAGTTAATTATTATAATACTTTTTATATATTTTATATATGTTTTGATTTCATAGTTTCCTGGGAATTCCTAGGTGTCTCTCAGAGTTGACGTTGATGTTGCTGTTGATTAATAGTAATGAGATGGATTTCTGCAGTGATGCAGAAATGCACACATGGTAGGGGTCCGGGGGTTGGGGAGACGCAGCGGCTGACACCCCCTCTCTGCCCCCGCAGTGGTCGTACGCTCTGGAGAAGCCCAACACAGGCAGCGTGTTCAGCGTGGCATGGTCAGCTGACGGGACCCAGCTGGCGGGCGCCTGTGGGAATGGGCACGTCATCTTCGCCCACGTGGTGGAGCAGCGCTGGGAGTGGAAGAACTTTGAGATCACACTGACCAAGAGGAGAACCATGCAGGTACCCACAATGCACACACACACCATGCAGGTACCCACAATGCACACACACACACACACACACACCATGCAGGTACCCACAATGCACACACACACACACCATGCAGGTACCCACAATGCACACACACACACCACGCAGGTACCCACAATGCACACACACACACCATGCAGGTACCCACAATGACACACACACACCACGCAGGTACCCACAATACACACACACACACACCACGCAGGTACCCACAATACACATACACACACACCACGCAGGTACCCACAATACACACACACACACACACCACGCAGGTACCCACAATACACACACACACCACGCAGGTACCCACAATACACACACACACACACCATGCAGGTACCCACAATACACACACACACCATGCAGGTACCCACAATACACACACACACACCATGCAGGTACCCACAATACACACACACACCATGCAGGTACCCACAATACACACACACACCACGCAGGTACCCACAATACACACACACCACGCAGGTACCCACAATGCACATACACACACACACCACGCAGGTACCCACAGTGCACACACACACACCACACAGGTACCCACAATGCACACACACACACCACGCAGGTACCCACAATACACACACACACACACCACGCAGGTACCCACAATACACATACACACACACCACGCAGGTACCCACAATACACACACACACCACGCAGGTACCCACAATACACATACACACCATGCAGGTACCCACAATACACACACACACCATGCAGGTACCCACAATACACACACACACCACGCAGGTACCCACAATACACACACACCACGCAGGTACCCACAATACACATACACACACACCACGCAGGTACCCACAATACACACACACACCACGCAGGTACCCACAATACACATACACACCATGCAGGTACCCACTACCCACACACACACACACACCATGCAGGTATCCACAGTACACATACACACATGCATGCTTGATTACACATACATGCACTCATCCAGTCACATGCACACACACACACTCACACACGCATTACATCACTCCAGCCGTGGAGGAGCTCCCTCTGAAAGGTCTCTTTAACGCCCTGAACTCCAGTGCAGAGGAGTGGCTGTTCCCTGAAAGGCCCCAGATATTAACTCACCTCCAGTGACTGCTGCAGTCTCTCTGCCCCTGTCTGCCAGAGTGCTTTATGAGCCAGGCCCTGTGTGGAGGAGCCGCGTAAGGACCCGACTCGAGCTGTGTACAGACCCATAGACTGGAGCTGTGTACTGACCCATAGACTAGAGCTGCGTACAGACCCATAGACTAGAGCTGTGTACAGACCCATAGACTAGAGCTGTGTACAGACCCATACAGAGGGGGGACTAGAGCTGTGTACTGACCCATAGACTGGAGCTGTGTACAGACCCGTACAGAGGGGGGACTAGAGCTGTGTACTGACCCATAGACTGGAGCTGTGTACAGACACATAGACTGGAGCTGTGTACAGACCCGTACAGAGGGGGGACTAGAGCTGTGTACTGACCCGTGCAGGGGGAGGACTGGAGCTGTGTACAGACACATGCAGGGGGGACTAGAGCTGTGTACAGACACATACAGAGGGGGGACTAGAGCTGTGTACAGACACATACAGAGGGGGGACTAGAGCTGTATACTGACCCATAGACTGGAGCTGTGTACAGACCCATACAGAGGGGGGACTAGAGCTGTGTACAGACCCATACAGAGGGGGGACTAGAGCTGTGTACAGACACATACAGAGGGGGGACTAGAGCTGTGTACTGACCCGTGCAGGGGGAGGACTGGAGCTGTGTACAGACACATACAGAGGGGGGACTAGAGCTGTGTACTGACCCGTGCAGGGGGAGGACTGGAGCTGTGTACTGACCCATAGACTGGAGCTGTGTACAGACCCGTACAGAGGGGGGACTAGAGCTGTGTACTGACCCATAGACTGGAGCTGTGTACAGACACATAGACTGGAGCTGTGTACAGACCCGTACAGAGGGGGGACTAGAGCTGTGTACTGACCCGTGCAGGGGGAGGACTGGAGCTGTGTACAGACACATGCAGGGGGGGACTAGAGCTGTGTACAGACACATACAGAGGGGGGACTAGAGCTGTATACTGACCCATAGACTGGAGCTGTGTACAGACCCATACAGAGGGGGGACTAGAGCTGTGTACAGACACATACAGAGGGGGGACTAGAGCTGTGTACAGACACATACAGAGGGGGGACTAGAGCTGTGTACTGACCCGTGCAGGGGGAGGACTGGAGCTGTGTACAGACCCATAGACTGGAGCTGTGTGCAGACACATGCAGGGGGGGACTAGAGCTGTGTACTGACCCATAGACTGGAGCTGTGTACAGACCCGTGTGGAGGGAGAACCTGGGAAACAGCTGTGCTCTGTGCCAGATGCCAGACTCTCCCCAGCTTGGACTGCAAACACTTGGGCTTCCTGTCACATGACCTTGCCCCTTCCCTCAGCCCAAACTGCTCAGGCTTCCTGTCACATGACCAAAGGTTCCAATCCAGCATTCTGCTGCAGCTGCAGCTGATGTGCAGTCACATGGGGAAGAGGGGGAGTGGCCTGTGTAGCCTAGTGCCCTGACATGCAGTCTACAGCACACACTCACCCACACACACACACTCTCACACGCACACACACACACTCACACACACACACTTTTTCCACAAACATACATACACTCTCACACACACACACACACACACTCTCACACACACACGCACACACTTTTTCCACAAACATACATACACTCTCACACACTCACACACACACACACAAACATACACGCACACACACACAGTCTCACACACGCTTTCCCACAAACATACATGCACTCACACATACACACACACACACACACACACACACACTTTCCCACAAACATACATACACTCACACATGCACACACACACATACACGCTCACACTCACACACATAGTACATGATACACAAACACACTCACTGTACAGGACACACATACACACTCTTTGCTGTCATTGTCACAAAGGCTGCCTGCTTCACTTCACTGGCATATAGCTGCTCTACTCCAGTGCCTTACACCACACACACCAGTGCGCAGAATCAGGGATCAGATGCAGTAATGCCCCAGATGGGGACTTGTACCTATTTACCACATGAAGACTGAATGATGGATTTGCATTTGGTTGACATCATTTGCAGAGATTTATGAACTGTCCTGTTCAGAACAGATCATTTGCAGGAGTGCCGTTTTTTTAAAAATCGAGTTAAAACCAAATCTGTGAGTCATCAGGGTTTGGATATCATTTGTGTTTGTACATTACGCATGTTTTACATTTGCAGTGTCAGACGGTCTTAATCGGAGTGACTTCCTCATCTAATATTTTCACAGTTTATTTATATTTAAGGAATTTAGCACCTTAATCCGGAGTTCAGAAGCACAGTCCCGTGCGGGGCCTCTGGGTTACGGGCCCAGTTCCCTAACCTCTGCGCCGCTGCCCCTCGCCAGGGCTTCTGTTGGGTGGGCATAACACAGTGTCGTCAAGGTGTGAACGTGCACGGTAACAACCCACTGGAGAGTCCCTTTTTCTTTTCCCTTAAATCCATTCCTGTACCACGTGAAGTTAATTAGCATTAGCCATGTTATTGACTCCCTGGCTCTGTTAGCTTGTGCAGCGTTAGCGCCGGGCTGTCTGTTAGCTTGTGCAGCGTTAGCGCCGGGCTGTCTGTTAGCTTGTGCAGCGTTAGCTCTGGGCTGTCTGTTAGCTTGTGCAGCGTTAGCGCCGGGCTGTCTGTTAGCTTGTGCAGCGTTAGCGCCGGGCTGTCTGTTAGCTTGTGCAGCGTTGGTGCCGAGCTGTCTGTTAGCTTGTGCAGCGTTGGCTCTGGCCTGTCTGTTAGCTTGTGCAACGTTAAGTGCTGGGCTGTCTGTTAGCTTGTGCAGCGTTAGCACCGAGCTGTATGTTAGCTTGTGCAACGTTAGCTCTGGCCTGTCCGGCTAGTCCGCTAGTGGCTACACAGCGAGAATAGCAGCCGGTGCTCAGCAGCTGTAGCTGGTCGCTATAGAGCAGGAAGTAAAGCAGATTAAAGTGGGGCCGTTCTGGTTGTCATGGCGAGCACAGTGTAGCGTTTTCGCAGTTGGGCGATCATGTGATGCTGTCATTGCTGTGGGCCTCAGGGGAGGGAGCCCCTCTGGGCCTCAGGGCTGCTCGCTGCAGTGTGCAGTTGCCCCTGCAGCAGTGACACTGGGGCCTTGCATCTGGGGCCTGTCGTTGCGTCTCTCTAAACGAGAGAAACCACAAGGTAGAGTTTACGGGCTGCGGCCCCCCCTCCCCCCCCCCCGGGGGCCGTCTGCGCTGCCCAAACAAACCCCCGGCCGCTGCCCTGTATTTTAGCTGAGCTGCACTTTTCTCTCCCGCACATCTTGCAACGGTTTGAGAATCGGACAGCTAAATTTACTGCCCTGCGGTCTCCAGGTTTTTATTCTGGGGTTTTCGTGTATAAATTTGGGTTTGAAGGGGATTAAAAAAGGGGATTAGCTGGTAAAGTGCCCTTTTACCTGCCAGACTGAAACTTTGTTCATTCATTTTTGAAGAAACTAACTCAAAATATTTATTCTAACAATTGAAAATAAGAAACAAGCTTTCAGACGAAAACACACAAGGCGAAAACACACAAGGCAACCTTTATGGATTATAGATGGAGCCTGTTGAGTTTCTGCCATACATTCAGTGTGAGTCTGTGTTTTTGTGTATATGTAGGAGAGAGAGAGGAACAGTGTGTGTGTTTGTGCATGTACATGTTCTTGTGTCTGATTGTGCACCAGTGTGAGTATGTGTGTGTGTGTGTGTGTGGGGAGGGGGGGGAGTTGTAAGGCCTGACTCTGTGCTGTTCCCTGTGTCCTGACTCTGTGCTGTTCCCTGTGTCCTGACTGTGCTGTTCCCCTTACTCTGTGCTGTTCCCTGTTCCCCTGACTCTGTGCTGTTCCCTGTGTCCTGACTCTGTGCTGTTCCCCTGACTCTGTGCTGGTCCCTGTGTCCTGACCCTGTGCTGTTCCCTGTGTCCTGACGCTGTACTGTTCCTATGACTCTGTGCTGTTCCCTGTGTCCTGACTCTGTGCTGTTCCCTGTTCCCCTGACTCTGTGCTGTTCCTTGTTCCCCTGACTCTGTGCTGTTCCCTGTGTCCTGATGCTGTACTGTTCCCATGACTCTGTGCTGTTCCCTGTGTCCTGAACCTGTGCTGTTCCCCTGACTCTGTGCTGTTCCCTGTGTCCTGACGCTGTTAGGTGCGGAATGTGTTGAACGACGCCGTGGACGTGCTGGAGTTCCGGGATCGGGTCATCAAGGCATCGCTGTCACATGATCACCTGGTGGTCACCACCTCCCTCCAGTGCTACGTGTACAGGTTCTGTACCAACTCATCTATCTCTCTCTCTCTCTCTATCTCTATATCTATATCTATATACTGTATATCTTTCTCTATCCATCTTGCTCTCGCTCTCCAACTCTCATTCTGACTCTCTCTGTCTCTGTATCTCTGTCTCACTTTTTATTTTACAGTCCTTCTCTCCCTCAGTTTCTCTCTCTCCCCTCTTTCAAATTCAAATTTACTTTATTTACATGACAAGTGAACTTTTGTTCACTTTCTCTCACTCTATTCCTTTCTCTCTCTATCTCTTTCTCCATCGCTTTGTCTCTCTCTGACCCTGCAGTCCTCTGTTTTCTGTCAGCTGACTGGACTAACGCAGTGCTTAACTAACGCAGTCGTTTAGCGTTCAGCCTGGAGCTCTTTGTGTGAGATATGCTGGGGCGTTATTTTCACATTAATGGCCCCAGATAGAGAGTGCAGAGGGAATTCACTGGCAGAGGCGATGGACAGCTTTAATCGCGCTGGGTAACGTTCTCCACAGGAGAGTGAAACGCTCTGTTTACATTCAGCACGCAGAACTGGAACACGCCGCTGATTTTTGACCTGAAGGAGGGGTCAGTCAGCCTGATCCTGCAGGCCGAGAGGTGAGAATCCCCCCCTTTATCTACCCTTCTCTCTTTCTCTCCTTCCCTCTGTTTCTCTCAGTCTTACCCCCTCAGTCACACTCCTCTCTTTCTTTCTCCTTCCCTCTGTTTCTCTCAGTCTTACCCCCTCAGTCACACTCCTCTCTTTCTCTCCTTCCCTCTGTTTCTCTTAGTCTTACCCCCTCTGTCACACTCCTCTCTTTCTTTCTCTTTCCCTCTCTCCCCGTCCCTCCCCCTCTCTCTCTCCAGTCTCCAGGCCTGTCCTGCCAAACAGAATGTTGTGACTCAGCCAATAGTAGAGTCCATATTTGCACTAAAGCCTGTTAGCAGTGTGGAAAAGTGATAGCAATTTGTCATTT
>NC_057944.1:40564442-40584442 GCF_018555375.3 Anguilla rostrata
AGTGCCTGAGTATGGGACCATGGGTGGCTGATTCTGTTCGGGCTCTGATCCAGGGTGTGGATGGGTCCCCGCGGCCTGGTGTGGGATCAGAACCGGGCCTGAAATCAGAACCGGGCCGGGGGCTGGCTGAGGCCGGCAGACCCATACTGGGCCATCTGGAGCGGGTGGATGTTCTGCCGGGTTTCACTGTGGGGGGGGAGCGGAAGCTTCACGTGCTTTCGGATGAGAGCAAGCGCTCCTCTCCAGCTCTGCCGTGTGAGCGTGACGGAACATTCTAGCTTCGGGGGGAAAATGGGGAGGTGTTTAAAAAAATAACCTTCGGGTTTTCAGCAAAGCACACCCTTTTAGATTGAGTGGATTATCTAATCAGAGTGCTGGTCTGGTACCGTTCAGTTATGAGCGATGACCAGTACGACTTCTCTGTCCGGTTATGAGCGATGACCAGTACGACTTCTCTGTCCGGATATGAGCGATGACCAGTACGACTTCTCTCAGGCATGACTTTTATCAGTCCTTACAGCATACTGTGAATTCCCTCATTCACACTCAACTTCAGTGACTCAATGTGGAGTATTTATTTTCTTTAACAAGCACCCAAACGTGAGCCCGTGTTGCGGGTGATTCCTGTGCCGGGCGATGCAGCAGTAATTAACAGCTGCTTGGAGGCCTTGTGGATGGGCACTTAGACCGGGCTGCAGTGCGGACCGAGCTGGGCCTCTTCCAGTCTGGAGCCAGCCCGCTGGGGAGGGATCGCGATTAATCCGTTTACTATGGATCGCAGGAAGGAGAGTGGGAGACGGATGATAATTCATACACTATTTAACATATCGATTTCTGCTCTTTTTTTCCAAGGTAATGCTTTTAGAAGGAAATTAATGACCTTTCTCCTCTCTGTTGTACCCCTTGTTTTCTCCACTTGGAATGCGTAATACACGCGTCTCTTTATTTCATCACACACACACCCCCCCGATGAGTGCACTCTCCTCCAAACCAAGCCTGACCCAACAGATACCAGACCGTGGGGCCCATTCACACACTGGAACAGAGCCTTAACAGATACCAGACTATGGGGCCCATCCACACACTGGAACAGAGCCTTAACAGATACCAGACTATGGGGCCCATCCACACATTGGAACAGAGCCTTAACAGATACCAGACCGTGGGGCCCATCCACACACTGGAACAGAGCCTTAACAGATACCAGACCGTGGGGCCCATCCACACACTGGAGCAGAGCCTTAACAGATACCAGACTATGGGGCCCATCCACACACTGGCACAGAGCCTTAACAGATACCAGACCGTGGGGCCCATCCACACACTGGAGCAGAGCCTTAACAGATACCAGACTATGGGGCCCATCCACACACTGGCACAGAGCCTTAACAGATACCAGACCATAGGGCCCATCCACACACTGGAACAGAGCCTTAACAGATACCAGACCATGGGGCCCATCCACACACTGGAACAGAGCCTTAACAGATACCAGACTGTGGGGCCCATCCACACACTGGAACAGAGCCTTAACAGATACCAGACTGTGGGGCCCATGTACACACTGGAACAGAGCCTTAACAGATACCAGACCATGGGGTCCATCCACACACTGGAGCAGAGCCTTAACAGATACCAGACCATGGGGCCCATCCACACACTGGAACAGAGCCTTAACAGATACCAGACTGTGGGGCCCATCCACACACTGGAACAGAGCCTTAACAGATACCAGACCATGGGGCCCATCCACACACTGGAACAGAGCCTTAACAGATACCAGACCATGGGGCCCATCCACACACTGGAACAGAGCCTTAACAGATACCAGACTGTGGGGCCCATCCACACACTGGAACAGAGCCTTAACAGATACCAGACTGTGGGGCCCATCCACACACTGCCAGCAGCCCCTAATGTACAGTAGTGATCATTGTAATGTTGAGTGGAAATGGATGACCTTTGACCTTTTTGCAGTGAGTTCAGCCGGACCCCCCACATCCTGAACTACGTGGGGACGCAGGTGACGGTGCGGCGTGCGGACGGGTCTCTGGTGTACAGCACGGTCTCGCCCTACCCCGCCCTCCTGCACGAGTACGCTGGCTCCGCCCGCTGGGCCGACGCCCTGCGCCTCTGCCGCTTCGCCAAGGTACCGCAGCCGCCAATCAACCTGTCAATCAAGCAGCCAAACTGCCAATCTGCCAACCTGTCAGTCAATCAACCTGTCAATCAAGCAGCCAAACTGCCAATCTGCCAACCTGTCAGTCAGTCAACCTGTCAATCAAGCAGCCAAACTGCCAATCTGCCAACCTGTCAGTCAGTCAACCTATCAATCAAGTAATCAGTCAGTCACTCAGTCAATCAAATAACTGTGTGTGTGTGTGTGTGTGTGTGTGTGTACTCAGAGTGCTCTAAATTGCATGGCTGGGGTCCAGCTGCTCTGGTCTGAGAGCTGATAGGGAAAGGTATTGGGTCTCCTGCAGCTCAAACACACACGCGCACACACCAGCATTCCTCAGCGCCTGTGCGGAGGCCACTGGCTCCAGTTCACTGGAGAAAGCAGCGTTGGTTAGCAGCGTTGGTTAGCAGCGTTGGTTAGCAGCGTTGATTAGCAGCGTTGGTTAGCAGCGTTGGTTAGCAGCGTTCGTTAGCAGCGTTCGTTAGCAGCGTTCGTTAGCAGCGTTGGCTAGCAGGATTCACGGGGAGCAGTGAGAGGAAGGAGTATGGAGTGAGTGCAGCTGCACGCTGCGTTTTTCTGATTGACAGGCAGGCAGCGGCCTCTTTCCCAGACGTGAAGGAGAGAGCTCCGGAACGCCGCCGTGCTGTCAGGAAAGAGCTGTCCGTTAGCTCCGATGGCTTAGCAGTGCAGTGCGGCATGGCTTAATACGAGTCCTCACAAGACCGGAAACCTGTTTATGAGGACCTGGCAGTGCTGGGGTCCTGTAGCTCCCTACCTGTGTGTGTGTGTGTAGCTCTGTTCCTAGTGTGTGTGTGTGTGTGTGTGTGTGTGTGTAGCTCCTTCCTGTGTGTGTGTGTGTGTGTGTGTAGCTCTGTTCCTGTGTGTGTGTATGTGTGTGTGTAGCTCTGTTCCTGTGTGTGTGTGTGTAGCTCTGTTCCTGTGTGTGTGTGTAGCTCTGTTCCTGTGTGTGTGTGTGTGTGTGTAGCTCTGTTCCTGTGTGTGTGTATGTGTGTGTGTGTAGCTCTGTTCCTGTGTGTGTGTGTGTGTGTGTGTAGCTCTGTTCCTGTGTGTGTGTGTGTGTGTGTGTGTGTGTAGCTCTGTTCCTGTGTGTGTGTATGTGTGTTGTGTGTAGCTCTGTTCCTGTGTGTGTGTGTGTGTGTGTGTAGCTCTGTTCCTGTGTGTGTGTGTGTGTGTGTGTGTGTAACTCTGTTCCTGTGTGGGTGTGTGTGTGTGTGTTGTTTTTAAGACTGAATTGGGTGGTGAGTAAAGAGCTGAATACTCGAGCTCCTCTGAGCGTGCCCAGAGTAGCCCCTTCATGTGTGGGATTGTGTGCGCCTGTTTCTGCCCAGCGGTCCCTCAGTGAGGTTTCACGGCTGTTCTCTGTTCTCCTACCTGTCCTTTCTCCCTGCACACCTGTGTGTGCTAGGCCTCTGAGTCACAGGTGAGTCTGTCTGTCTGTCTGTCTGTCTGTCTGCCTGTCTGCCTGTCTGCCTGTCTGTCTGCCTGTCTGTCTGTCTGTCTGTCTGTCTGTCTGTCTGTGTTCGTTCACTCGTTTGGTCGTGTGTCTCCTTTTTTCACTCGAGTCTTTTCTCCTTCCTCTGTCCATCCTTCCCTCTCTGTGGCTGTGTTAGTCCAGCAGCCCCCCCCCCCTAGTGGTGGAGCTCGGTAATTACAGTATCGGCGGTGTTTCAGGGGGAAGTACAATGTTAATGGCAGCAGAGTTAATACCGTATCACCGTGACAGGCCTAATGACTGTCCTCATGCAGTCCGTGCAGAAGCTTTACCGTGTCCAGGTGAGCCTGAGAACTCGGGGTCCCTGTACCTGGACGGGGTCTGGAGGTGATTCCCGCAGGTACAGGTAGTGACTAAAACGGTGAGGACCCAGGAGAGTTCCAGCAGTCACAGGTTCTGATGGTTCCGCTGGCTTTGGCGGTTCTGCTGGTTCTGTCGGATGGGTAATGGGGGTGTGGGGTGCTTTTTCCTGGCCACGCCCCCATCCACAGAGCAGAGGTTGTCGCTCAGTGTTTAGGGCGGGGTTTAGGGCACAGCCTCAGCCGCCACACCTGAACCTGATCCAGCGCTAACGCCTCAGAGCTCTCTCCACCCTCATGGACTGAGCCCAGCCCTCTATTAGGGGCTTAACATCCCTCTTCCCGCTGTGTTTGCCCACTGCCTGCCCATTACGGGAAACCACAGGCCTGCTGATGGGACACTTCTGATCGCCCAGGCCGCCCGAATCCCTGTCTGAAGCTGATGTGGGTCGGATCCGATTCGGTGTTTGTAGTGTTGCGCTGACAGTAAACAAAGCAGGAAGGATGTGTGGGGGGATTCTGGGGGGATTGTGTGCATCTCATGACAGCTTCCTGTTATAAGGCTTCCCTGTGGCAGTGTGTAAAACCTTTGAGTGTGTAAAACTGTGAGCATAATTCAGGGTGTGTTTGGCGATAAGCTGCCCTTCAAAACAGCCAGTGTGGTGTCGGAGTGAATCCAGCTGTTCCTTGGCCCCGCTAATCCTGAGCCCCATGTCCTTTACCACAGGGCAGCCCGCTAACGAGGTCTCCTAACGAGGCCTGCTAACGAGCTCTCTTAACGAGGCCTGCTAACGAGACTCTCGTGGCAGGATGAACTGATGGGGTAATGTGGACCTTCCTCGCCAGCCTGACACAGGCGCCTGTGTAATGACCATCCCATCCATTTAATATCCTCCCGCCCCCCTCCCCGGCCCCTGGCCACGCCCCACACCCAGAGGCAGCACGGATCATGTGACACTGACCTGCTGCCAGGGAGCAACTCGGCCAACTGTAAACTCTCCCGCCAGCTCCGCTCACACGGACGGGAGAAACCCCGAGCCGTCCCGTTCGAGCGGGAGAATGGGTCTGTGTTTGGAGCTGCTTGTGGAGCGCTGGGTGTTTTTGTTTGGCCTTTTGAGAGGATCCCTTGTTGTTGTTGCGTTTGGTGGACTGTGAGCGGGGTGAAAGCTCGTGCCAGCTTTCCACACACTGCTGCTAACACGAGACGTCCGGGAAAGAGACACGTTTCACTCCGTCTCCCCTGGGGGTCCAGGAGCCGTCCCAGCACTGCAGACATCCTGCTCAGAGTCTCGCAGGCCAGCAGACACCCCCCCCAAATTACTACGCTCCGGTCTGTTTTGATTTCCTCCTGAGCTTGCAATTGCAAAACTTTGATAAGATCGGTTAAAGTGGCCCTCGCTGCTATTTTTGGTGTTTAGTCAGATTAGTAAAGGCTGGTTGGCTCGGCTTTGTGTCCCGTCCCCCCCCGGCGGCCCGTTGGCTGTTTATTAATGTCCTTCCTCTCTGCTCCAATCCCGCAGGACCAGACGCTGTGGGCGTGTCTGGCTGCCATGGCAATGGCCAACAGAGAGCTGACCACGGCGGAGGTGGCGTACGCAGCGATTGGAGAGGTGAGACCCTCGGGGTGTTGGGTTAGTACAGTAGTACAGAGACCCTCGGGGTGCTGGGTTAGTACAGTAGTACAGACAGACCCTCAGGGTGCTGGGTTAATACAGTAGTACAGACAGACCCTCGGGGTGCTGGGTTAGTGCAGTAGTACAGAGACCCTTGGGGTGTTGGGTTAGTACAGTAGTACAGAAACCCTTGGGGTGCTGGGTTAGTACAGTAGTACAGACAGACCCTCGGGGTGTTGGGTTAGTACAGTAGCACAGACAGACCCTCGGGGTGTTGGGTTAGTACAGTAGTAGAGAGACCTTTGGGTGTTGGGTTAGTACAGTAGTACAGACGGACCCTCGGGGTGTTGGGTTAGTACAGTAGCACAGACAGACCCTCGGGGTGCTGGGTTAGTACAGTAGTACAGAGACCGTTGGGTGTTGGGTTAGTACAGTAGTACAGACAGACCCTTGGGGTGCTGGGTTAATACAGTAGTACAGACAGACCCTCGGGGTGTTGGGTTAGTACAGTAGTACAGAGACCCTCGGGGTGCTGGGTTAATACAGTAGTACAGACAGACCCTCGGTGTGTTGGGTTAATACAGTAGTACAGACAGACCCTCGGGGTGTTGGGTTAGTACAGTAGTACAGACAGACCCTTGGGGTGCTGGGTTAGTACAGTAGTACAGACAGACCCTCGGGGTGTTGGGTTAGTACAGTAGTACAGAGACCCTCGGGGTGCTGGGTTAGTACAGTAGTACAGACAGACCCTCGGTGTGTTGGGTTAATACAGTAGTACAGACAGACCCTCGGGGTGTTGGGTTAGTACAGTAGTACAGACAGACCCTTGGGGTGCTGGGTTAATACAGTAGTACAGACAGACCCTCGGGGTGTTGGGTTAGTACAGTAGTACAGACAGACCCTCGGGGTGTTGGGTTAGTACAGTAGCACAGACAGACCCTCGGGGTGCTGGGTTAGTACAGTAGTGCAGAGACCCTTGGGTGTTGGGTTAGTACAGTAGTACAGACAGACCCTTGAGGTGCTGGGTTAATACAGTAGTACAGACAGACCCTCAGGGTTTTGGGTTAGTACAGTAGTACAGAGACCCTCGAAGTGCTGGGTTAATACAGTAGTACAGACAGACCCTCGGGGTGTTGGGTTAGTACAGTAGTACAGAGAACCTCGGGGTGCTGAGTTAATACAGTAGTACAGACAGACCCTCGGGGTGTTGGGTTAATACAGTAGTACAGACAGACCCTCGGTGTGTTGGGTTAGTACAGTAGTACAGACACTCTGTGAGACCCTCTCCCTCTCTCTGCAGGTTGATAAGGTGCAGTACATTAACTCTATAAAGGAGCTCCCATCCAGAGAGTCTGCTCTGGCTCACATGCTGCTCTTTAGTGGGCACGTGCAGGAGGCGGAGTCAACTCTGCTGCAGGCCGGCCTCGTGTACCAGGCCATACAGGTGCACATCAACCTGTACAACTGGGACAGGTAAATACACAACCTCATATACCAGCCCATACAGGTACACACACACCTCATATACCAGCCCATACAGGTAAATACACACACCCCATATACCAGCCCATACAGGTAAATACACAACCTCATATACCAGCCCATACAGGTAAATACACACACCTCATATACCAGCCCATACAGGTAAATACACAAACCCCATATACCAGCCAATACAGGTAAATACACAACCTCATATACCAGCCCATACAGGTAAATACACAAACCCCATATACCAGCCCATACAGGTAAATACACAACCTCATATACCAGCCCATACAGGTAAATACACAAACCCCATATACCAGCCAATACAGGTAAATACACAACCTCATATACCAGCCCATACAGGTAAATACACACACCTCATATACCTGTGTGTGTGTGCGCGTGCGTGTTTTGTATTTATTTGCACCATAAAAAGCACAATAAAGACGTGTCAGAGAGGTTGTAAAACCCCAGTGGGCTGATAATTCCTCAGAGACTCTCCCTCTCTCTCTCTCTCTCTCTCTCCCTCTCTCTCTCTCCCTCCCTCTCTCTCTCTCAGGGCACTGGAGCTGGCAGTGAAGCACAGGACCCATGTGGACACAGTGCTGGCCCACCGACACAAGTTCCTGCAGGACTTCAGCAAGCAGGAGACCAACAAGCGCTTCCTGCAGTACTCTGAAGGGGTGTGTACACACACACACATGCACATGCACACACACACGCGCATGCACGCACACACACCTGTCTCACAGTGCTCTGAATGGGTGTGTACACACACAACCTTTTCTCGTTTTTCACGAGACGCAGGAGTTATGGGTGATTGTAATGACGCAGTTTGCTGATCTGACACACCGAGTCATGGTGTCATGGCCTGGGTTTGAGTCATACTCAGAGCAGCGTACCGCGGGCTCGTTGGCATGTTGTTTACGTTAGTTAGGGTTTGGGTTTGGGTTTGGGTTGGGCTGTTACTGAGGAAGACTCCGGAAGGGAAAACGCAGCAGCCTGTGGCTGAGACTCCGCCCCCCTGTCACTCTTCCTCTCTCAGGTGGAGGTGGACTGGGAGAAGATCCAGGCCAAGATCCAGATGGAGCTGGCCAAGGAGAGGGAGCGGTCGGCCACCACGTCCGTGAGGAGCAGCGTGGCCTCGCGGCGGTGAAACGCTGCCCACAGCGCAGCCTGGAGAACCCGCGGGAGAACCCGTACTCACCTGTACGTACCTGTGTCCCTGGAGAACCTGTGTTCACCTGTACGCACCTGTGTCCCTGGAGAACCTGTGTTCACCTGTGTCCCTGGAGAACCTGCGTTCACCTGTACGCACCTGTGTCCCTGGAGAACCTGTGTTCACCTGTACGCACCTGTGTCCCTGGAGAACCTGTGTTCACCTGTGTCCCTGGAGAACCTGCGTTCACCTGTACGCACCTGTGTCCCTGGAGAACCTGCGTTCACCTGTACACACCTGTGTCCCTGGAGAACCTGTGTTCACCTGTGCATGGTGAGCATTCATGGCGTCTGTATGGGGCTGTGCGGGTTTCAGGCCTGGGTCAGGTACTTTAACCCTGTGCACACAATTTTAGAATCCCCAAACTCATTCACCATTATTCACAACATTTCTTGATTTTGGTTAGGGACATATTCTCAGGGATCTCCAAAGGAAGTTTAAAGATTTTACTGTAATGTAAATATTTCACACATACAGGGCTTCTTGCATATCCTTAATGCACAGCTTCCAAAATGGACGTCCATTTTGCAGAAGTCCCCTGGACACCAAAGTCTCTGTCAGAAACTCTTCACCCAGTTAACTCAAGCTCCAGCACTTACAGCTTGTGGTGTGCGTTGTTCAGCCTGTTTCCTCTTTGTGGCTCGTAGTGTTTTTTGTAATTTATGACCAATGTTCATGCAGCCAGGTTTACAGAATTTTATTCTTGTTTCTGAACCAGCTGTTCTAAACTCTCCTCCTTTTTTATACTTTCCTACTAATAGTGTCATTTAAAGGCAATGTAATGTGCTTAAACTTTATAGGTCTATTTAAATATATAAATAAATGAATTGATGAATTTAAAATGCTCTGGTTTCCTCTGTTAACTCTTTCTGTGTTTAATACAGCAAAGGTTGTGCTGTAATGATAAGCGACTGTAATAATGAGACTATAGTACATAGGAACACACAATAAGGTCAGCGTTGACTGAAGAACAGCCCCCCCTGCTGGTGGGAGGACTGTTGGGCCACATGAGCACTGTGTCTCCTGCTGAGTCCTGAACTGTAGGCAGTGGGCACTCTGTCCCAGGAAGTGTCTACGAGGGCATCGTGTCTGGGGGTCTCATAGAGATGGTGTGTGTGTGGGTGTGAGTGTATGTGCGCGTGTGTGTGTGTGTGTGTGGGGGGGGGGTGAGTGGGTGGGTATGTTTGTGTGTGTGCGTGTGTGTCTGCGCTTGTGTGTGAGAGAGTTTGTGTGTGTGGTGGGGTGGGTGGGCGTCTATGTGCGTGTTTGTGTGTGTGGTGTGTGTGTGTGTGTGAGTTAGCTTCTGCAGGAGCCTCTGAGATTTGCTCCCGTCTTCAGACAGCGACAGAACTTTCAGGAAAGCCCGCAGTGGAACAGCCAATCCCCTTTAACGGCAGCACGATCGATGTCTTAAAGGGATGGGCCGCGTGCCGCCCGACGCTTATCCCTGGTCCGTGTGCAGATTAGGATCAGGTGTTAGTAAACATATCCTGGACATTTCCGCGTTTGAGATACTATTTCAACAATCGGGGAACTTACGAGCTACTGAAAGGATGGTGTGCAGTTGCGATTTACAAAACTCTTCGTGAAACCCCTGTTGCTCGTGCCTAATGGCCGAGCAGTTTAAATAAATATCTATGAACCTTAAGCCGCTTCGATTGTTTTCACTCATGATTCGATCATCGATGAGGTAATTACCTGTAATAATGACCCCCCACGGATTAATATTTAATGACGCCCGATTCCCCAGCAATTCATTTAAAACAAGTTGTTTAATTAACTCCCGTATTTGCTCGCTGACATCTTGTACCAGACGTGTATTGAGATAACCGCCTGCCGCGTTATCAGCGGAGGACATAAACTATGTTCTCACCGTCGCTACCTCCCGTAAAACATCCCATTTCGGCCGTTATGATGCAGTGCCGTCCCGATCTGGGTCCGATTCAGACGAGATATTTCACCCCAATCGTACGACTTTAGACCGCGGGATTCTGTGCTGCTTTCCCGGTCGGGACCCAGTTCAGTCCGGAACATTTCAGGTCATCGCCCGCGTTTCGACGGCGGGATGCTGCGCTATCCCGGTCTGGTCGTAGGTGCAGTGCAGATGCGGGTCATGCAGGCTATTGTGTTCTCAGGGCTTCGGTGATTACGGCATGCTAATAACTTGGACGAAGTCCCGCTGCAGTCTTCGCACTGGCACGCGCTTAAACTGTTACCATCGTTACCACACATGGTTAAAATGATCTGCTATCCTGCAGTTGGCTAGGAAACCGTTACAGAGCGGGAAGCGCCGTACAGTACTCATCAATAAAGTGGTCTGCAGGCTTTCAGGCAGAGTAAAGGTCAGTCAAGGTTCCGCTGCAGAGCGTCCCCCCTTCGCACAGCTACACGTTTCAACTGCATAGATGACAATCTTACAGGCCTGCACCAGACATATGACCGACAACCATTTTGGCGCATAATTTCAAAAAAGCGAAACAGGACTATGATGTACAACTCCCGTACGTTTTTAAAATTAAAATATAAACCAAAAGGAAATATGGTGCGCCTTCAAGCTACAACCCCATTCATTATTAGGCTAATACCAAACGTCCGTATCAAACTATGCACAAAAGGTGACAATATGAGCAACTATTGGTCGTTTATTTTGACTATCTTAAGCTTTTTATTTGCTTACAAAAGAGAAATGATCTAACTGAAGTTGAGAATTACGCACAGTATTTCCGCACTTCTTCTTACAGTGCCCATTGGAGCGTATAATTGCACTTAGTTATTCTCGAAATTATCTCATTTTCAGATAAAATAAACATTCAATGTATGTTTTAGTATTTATATGCGTTCACTCAAACAGAGTTCCGTAAAGTCCTGGTGTCTGGTGCCGATGCTCTTGGTCCGGCTACCGCTACGGATTCGGGTTCCACTGACGATGTCATTAGTAAATGGTCGTTTGAGCGGTCCCTGTCCACCTCTTGCATGGTCTCCTCGTAGGTCGGCAGGTATTTGACCTCGTCGTACGCCGGCAGCTGCAGGACCGGAGAGGAGAAGTTCTCCAGTGTGTACTCCGGGAAGCGGTCGAGCAAAGAGTCCTGGGACGCCGTGGCGGGTCCGCGGAAGAGCGAGGGCTCCTCGTGCCGCTCGTGGTGCCTGCGAGGTCTGGGACAGATCATGCGCTGAATAAAGTAGCCCATGGCAAACAAGAGCAACAGGATCAGAATCCCCGATAGTTTCCGCGTCACCCAGCCGACGTTGTCATAAAAGGTGTGCCGGTTTAGCTTGCAGCAGCTAATGGTGGTGCTACCGTTACCTTGTGCGCAGCATCGCTGGTCGTCCCGGCACTCAACCTCTCCGCAATTTCGGACCGCCTGACAGATGTAAATAAGAGCCACAGTCAGAAAAGTAAAACACGGCGTTGTATCATTTAAAGGATTAAGCATTCTTCGATTTTAATACGGTGATGTGGCTGCGCGTCTCTGCTCTTCTTGTGAGAAGGGAAAAAAATGCCTCGTTTGGATTCTTCCGTTTGTTTGAAAGAATTATGTCTGCTGCAAATAGCGGTGTGTTGCAGATCTTTCAGCAGCGCGTGCTATTGCTAGGTGTGCAGCACGAGAAGTGGCGTGTTGGAAGCCCCCTCGTCAGCCTGCTGCCCGGCTGTGGCGCGAGCTCTGGCGCGCACGGGCGAATCCTGACTCTTACATCACTGTGATGGGCGACGCAGTTCTGGATGCGAGAAGACAGCAGCGCGCATCGGCGCACAGTTGAGCTTTTCCACTTCTGTTGCGCTGAATGACAGTAATCGATATATATATATCAGCTATGTCTGTAGCTAACAATCTAATCTTATACACGTTTTTATCATTTGATTATGGTGTAGCCTATCGGACGCACCATCCTTACATTAAAACTATATCCATTATTTATTTTCCATTATGTCAAATAGTTCAAGTCCCTGGACAAATGGAGTCATACAACTTGTAGGATATTATACAATTCTTAAAATACAAATTATGTACAATAATACAACAAATAAGCAAGCTCAATATCACTTACAGATTTTATGCCATTTTGCTTTAACCCCTGGGTGGGGCGATCTGCTGAGAGGGGAATGGACTGGTAGTACTGAAGTAAGTACCTGCTGAACACGGCCATGATACTGAACTGGTACCTGTCGCTGTTAATCAGCCAGGTAACGCTGTGATTGGGCAGCTGAGCAGCACCTGCGCTGTTACCTGTCTGATATCTGTCGTGTTACAGTGCCATAGGGGGTGTTTGAAAAATCACTCTTGAACCACAGTTCAGTTCTGATTGTTGCTTTCTTGAAAACTAATCACTAGTGTTCTGTTAACTAATTAAGTACAAATATGTTTTTCAAAGTGAGCTATGTCATCTAATCCACTGGTTATGGATGATGTGAAAATATCTTGCTACTAGGAAATGCTGTGTGCTGTTATGTACTTTTAAAACATATCAGCTGCCTTAATTCAACATAAAACTTGAATATTTTAACTTAGAAAGATAAATAATATAACTAACACTGTGTTATATTTGATAATGCAGTCATTCTTCCTCTATGTCTCTCTTTTTTTTTTTTTTTTTTTGTATTTCCCCAACAAATATCAGCCGATACTCATCATTTTCGTAAACTGGGCCTAATGCACGATGCGCTGAATTTGATTACTGGAGCATTATGCTGTAAATTCCTCTGGGCTTCCCCCAGGAGCCCTAATTTATCCAGCATCATGTTTCTGTCCTAATCGCCCTGGTTTACAGCCATGCAGCACCAGGGCGGGCCCCTGCTTTACTGAGAAGCATAACCCAGCGTTATGTATAATCGCCCTGGTTTACAGCCACGCAGCACCAGGGCGGGCCCCTGCTTTACTGAGAAGCATAACCCAGCGTTATGTATAATCGCCCTGGTTTATAGCCATGCAGCACCAGGGCGGGCCCCTGCTTTACTGAGAAGCATAACCCAGCGTTATGTATAATCGCCCTGGTTTACAGCCACGCAGCACCAGGGCGGGCCTCTGCTTTACTGAGAAGCATAACCCAGCGTTATGTATAATCGCCCTGGTTTATAGCCATGCAGCACCAGGGCGGGCCCCTGCTTTACTGAGAAGCATAACCCAGCGTTATGTATAATCGCCCTGGTTTACAGCCACGCAGCACCAGGGCGGGCCTCTGCTTTACTGAGAAGCATAACCCAGCGTTATGTATAATCGCCCTGGTTTATAGCCATGCAGCACCAGGGCGGGCCCCTGCTTTACTGAGAAGCATAACCCAGCGTTATGTATAATCGCCCTGGTTTACAGCCACGCAGCACCAGGGCGGGCCTCTGCTTTACTGAGAAGCATAACCCAGCGTTATGTATAATCGCCCTGGTTTATAGCCATGCAGCACCAGGGCGGGCCTCTGCTTTACTGAGAAGCATAACCCAGCGTTATGTATAATCGCCCTGGTTTATAGCCATGCAGCACCAGGGCGGGCCTCTGCTTTACTGAGAAGCATAACCCAGCGTTATGTATAATCGCCCTGGTTTATAGCCATGCAGCACCAGGGCGGGCCTCTGCTTTACTGAGAAGCATAACCCAGCGTTATGTATAATCGCCCTGGTTTATAGCCATGCAGCACCAGGGCGGGCCTCTGCTTTACTGAGAAGCATAACCCAGCGTTATGTATAATCGCCCTGGTTTATAGCCATGCAGCACCAGGGCGGGCCTCTGCTTTACTGAGAAGCATAACCCAGCGTTATGTATAATCGCCCTGGTTTATAGCCATGCAGCACCAGGGCGGGCCTCTGGTTTACTGAGAAGCATAACCCAGCGTTATGTATAATCGCCCTGGTTTATAGCCATGCAGCACCAGGGCGGGCCCCTGCTTTACTGAGAAGCATAACCCAGCGTTATGTATAATCGCCCTGGTTTACAGCCATGCAGCACCAGGGCGGGCCTCTGCTTTACTGAGAAGCATAACCCAGCGTTATGTACTGCTGGCTCAGACGCAGCCGCGCTGAGCCGCATTGCTCGGGTTTAACACCGTGATTAATATTTCATGAAATATTTTATAGTTAATGTTCCTCTGAATCTGTGTGTGTGAGAGGTTCTGTGCGATGATGTGCAGAAGCCATTGTATTATCTCCATGGTGGGAGGTGGACAGGCTATATGAGAATATCAAAAATGGCCCTCAACTTTTTTAAAAATGTGTCTCTCCCCAAACACACTCCCTCTTTTGCTCCCAGTTTCTCTCTCTTTCCCCTTCTCTCTTTCTCCCACCCTCCCTCTCCTTTCATCTCCGTCTCTTCTCTCCCTCTTTCTCATCTGCCCTCTCTCTGATCCCACTTCCTGTATCAATCCGTCCCATTTTCTCAGAATCTCTCCACAGAGTGCTGGATGTGTAGCCATGACTGTAGCCGCCCCCCCCAATCCCCCCCGTCGTCCTTCTCCCAGGGGGTGTGTTTGGCATGCAAATCACAGGGAACTAGTAGGCCTGTCAGTCTCATTACAGACCCTCTGTGCTGTAGATGGCTTCTATGTATGGCCATGGCCTCTGGGTGGGAGTGGCCTCTGGGGATGGGTGTGGCCTCCAGGTGGGAGTGGCCTCTGGGGATGGGCGTGGCCTCTGGGTGGGAGTGGCCCTGCAGGGAAAGCCACTTCATCTGATCTCTGCTGTGGCTGATTTGGTTCCTTGTGCACAGCTGCGTATTCCTCCAGAGAAGCTCAGCACTGACCGACTGACCCAGTACTGAATCTAACTGACTGCCCCAGCACCGACCGACTGACCCAGTACCGACCGACTGACCCAGCACCGACCGACTGACCCAGCACCGACCGACTGACCCAGTACTGACTCTGACCAACTGCCCTAGCACCGACCGACTGACCCAGTACTGACTCTGACCGACTGCCCCAGCACCGACTCTGACCGACTGCCCCAGTACTGACCAACTGCCTCAGTACTGACTCTGACCGACTGCCCCAGGACTGACCAACTGCCTCAGTACTGACTCTGACCGACTGCCCCAGGACTGACCCTGACCGACTGCCCCAGGACTGACCCTGACCGACTGCCCCAGTACTGACCAACTGCCTCAGTACTGACTCTGACCGACTGCCCCAGGACTGACCCTGACCGACTGCCCCAGTACTGACTGACCGACTGCCCCAGCACCGACCGACTGCCCCAGTACTGACCGAGTGGCCAGTACTGACTCTGACCGACTGCCCCAGCACCGACCGATTGCCCTAGTACTGACTCTGACCAACTGCCCCAGTATTACATTACATTACATTACATTACAGGCATTTAGCAGACGCTCTTATCCAGAGCGACTTACATAGCATTTTTTTTACATAGCATTTTACAATTGTATCCATTTATACAGCTGGATATATACTGAAGCAATTTCGGTTAAGTACCTTGCTCAAGGGTACAACGGCAGTGTCCTACCCGGGAATCGAACCTGAGACCTTTCGGTTACAAGCCCAGTTCCTTACCCACTGTGCTACACTCCGTCCGCACTGACTCTGACCGACTCAGTACTCAGTACTGACTCTGACCGACTACCCCAGTACTGACCGACTGTGACTGACTGACCCAGTACTGACACTGACCGACTGCCCCAGTTCTGGCCCTGACTGACTGCCCCAGCAACGACCGCCTGACCCAGTACTGACTCTGACCGACTGCCCCAGCACTGACTGACTGACCCAGCACAGACCGACTGACCCAGTACTGACTCTGACCGACTGCCCCAGCACCGACCGACTTCCCTAGTACTGACTCTGACCAACTGCCCCAGTACTGGCCCTGACCGACTGCCCCAGCACCGACCGACTGACCCAGTACTGACTCTGACCGACTGCCCCAGCACCGACTGAGTGACCCAGTACTGACTCTGACTGACTGCCACAGTACTGACTCTGACTGACTGCGGCAGTACAGACTCTGATTGCCCCAGTACTGACTCTGACTGCCCCAGTACCGACTGTGAGACTCTGACTGTGCTGCAGTGTTTCTGAGGGACAGAGGCTTCAGTCACATGACTTACTTCAGAGTTACTTTAAGTGTACTTTCCTGCTTTCGACCACAAACCTACAAATGCTGCTATGCCTGCCATTGTAAAGGAAGCAGGTTATAAGAAACTATAAATATCTCAAATATCCTTAACCTTACACAAAAACTGTCTGAGCCTTATAAAAACATATAAAAGTGAAACACAAAACAGTAAAACAGAAATACTATCAAAGAACCTGCGAATGTGAGCTGTCCCCTCAGTGTGATATTAGCGGCACGTTCATCTGCATGATACGGGAATATCTGTCTACATAGTTCTCCTCTTCAGTCCTGAGTGGTATCTCATCCCCATGAACAAGGTACAAGGGAACTTAGTCAGATCGGCAGATGTTTTAGTATGAATTCCCCTCTCCTTCTCCAACCTCTCCTCTCTCTCCCTCTCTAACCCCTCCCCCTCTCTCCTTCTCTAACCCCTCCCCCTCCCTCTCTCTACCTCTCTAACCCTCTCCCTCTCTACCTTCCTAACTCCTCTCCCTCTCTAACACCTCTCCCTCTCTAACACCTCTCCCTCTCTAACCCCTCTCCCTCTCTACCTCCTTAACCCCTCTCTCCCTCTAACCCCCCCTCCTGCTCCACACAGACACACACGCACGCACACACACACACACACTCCAGTTTAGCCTTGTTTTTCTCTTCTCTGTACCCGGTGTGTAAATACAGCGCCGTCTCCCAATGGAGCGGATAAATATAGCCCTGCCTACGTCAGCCAGGCTGAGTCACACACACACACACACACACACACACACACACACACACCACACATATATACACACACACACACACACACACACACACACACACACACACACACACATATACACACACACACACACACACACACACACACACACATATATACACACACACACACACACACACACATACACACACACACACACACATATACACACACACACACTCTTACTCACACACACACACACAACACACACACATATATACACACACACTCACACACACACACATATACACACACACTCACACACACACACACACACATATATACACACACACACACACACACACACACATATACACACACACACACACACACATATATACACACACACACACACACACACACTCACACACTCTTACTCACACACATATACACACACACACACACACACACACACACATATACACAGACACACAACGCCCCTGCCTCGCCCCACCCCACCTCCACTCCACCAGCAGGGGAGCCTGGGATTTGGCACCGAGGGCGTGTCCCCTAAACTCCACCCCCCAGCCCCCCTGCGATGTCCCTCGCCTGCTCGCCTGGTGGGGACGCGCCGGATGGTTTGAGGCCTGGAGGAGACGAGAGGACGGAGGGGGAGAAACACCCGGTCCTCCAGACGGCAGTGTGTGACCTCACAAACCACCAATCATTACGCAGAAGGGTGAGTGGCAGGGGGCGGGGCTTTGTCAGCTCATTCGCACTGTTAGGCACCGTTAGGCCAGTGAGGTCAGTGAGGCTGGGCCAGGTTTGAGTGAGCTGGTGCCTAATGGTTCCTGTTCAGTGAGGACCGCGGGAATTAGAAGGGCCGAAAGTCCTGTATCCAGCCTGTCAGAGGTGGCCAGTGCGTCCTGTATCCAGCCTGTCAGAGGTGGCCAGTGCGTCCTGTATCCAGCCTGTCAGAGGTGGCCAGTGCGTCCTGTATCCAGCCTGTCAGAGGTGACCAGTGTGTCCTGTATCCAGCCTGTCAGAGGTGGCCAGTGCGTCCTGTATCCAGCCTGTCAGAGGTGGCCAGTGCGTCCTGTATCCAGCCTGTCAGAGGTGGCCAGAGCGTCCTGTATCCAGCCTGTCAGAGGTGGCCAGTGTGTCCTGTATCCAGCCTGTCAGAGGTGGCCAGAGCGTCCTGTATCCAGCCTGTCAGAGGTGGCCAGTGTGTCCTGTATCCAGCCTGTCAGAGGTGGCCAGTGCGTCCTGTATCCAGCCTGTCAGAGGTGGCCAGTGCGTCCTGTATCCAGCCTGTCAGAGGTGGCCAGTGCGTCCTGTATCCAGCCTGTCAGAGGTGGCCAGTGCGTCCTGTATCCAGCCTGTCAGAGGTGGCCAGTGCGTCCTGTATCCAGCCTGTCAGAGGTGGCCAGTGCGTCCTGTATCCAGCCTGTCAGAGGTGGCCAGTGCGTCCTGTATCCAGCCTGTCAGAGGTGACCAGTGTGTCCTGTATCCAGCCTGTCAGAGGTGGCCAGTGCGTCCTGTATCCAGCCTGTCAGAGGTGGCCAGTGCGTCCTGTATCCAGCCTGTCAGAGGTGGCCAGAGCGTCCTGTATCCAGCCTGTCAGAGGTGGCCAGTGTGTCCTGTATCCAGCCTGTCAGAGGTGGCCAGAGCGTCCTGTATCCAGCCTGTCAGAGGTGGCCAGTGGTCCTGTATCCAGCCTGTCAGAGGTGGCCAGTGCGTCCTGTATCCAGCCTGTCAGAGGTGGCCAGTGCGTCCTGTATCCAGCCTGTCAGAGGTGGCCAGTGCGTCCTGTATCCAGCCTGTCAGAGGTGGCCAGTGCGTCCTGTATCCAGCCTGTCAGAGTGGGCAGCAGTGTAGTATAATGGCTAAGGACTTGGTCTTGTAACCTAAAGGTCGCAGGTTCGATTGAGCAAGGTACTTAACCTGCACTGCTCCAGTATATATCCAGCTGTATAATTGGATACGATGGAAGTCGCTCTGGATAAGAGCGCCTGCTAAATGCCTGTGATGTCATGTAATGGCTACCAGCGTCGGGAATTCTGCAGGAGGAATATAACACCACTCTTCCGACTGAAATTCCGTCTGCTCCCAACCTGTCACCTCCCTTTCCCCCCAGTCCCGAGAGCTTCCGGGGCGAAGGTCACCAGACCGCCACCTGTGGACGCAGACGATGTGACGGGACCCTGTGCGTCTGCGACGTCTGAGCAGTTACCCAGCCGCTGGGTCGAACAGCAGTCATGGGTAAAAAAAACATTCATTATAAATAGCCGTTCCTAAAAGAGGTGCTGTGATGGGCTCCATTAAGAGCCTGTTTTGCTGTTTTAAAATGGGCTTTGTGTTTGTTCTCCGGTTGATCTGGATGTTCAAAGGGAATGGATTGCTCTCGGAGTGAAGCAACAGGCTCCTCTGATCTGATGGATTATTTTTGGCATACGGGGAAACCTGGTCGATTTCTCTGTGTTTTAAGAGCAAGGGAAGCACTGTCCCAGCACCACTGAGAGGCAGCGGCGTTTACGCGTAAATAGTATCTTTATTTCTTGCTCTATCCCTCACACTTTCTTTCTCACTGACACACACACACTAACTCTCTCTCAGTCTCACTGACACACACGCACACATTAACTCACTCTCTTCCTGTCTGTATCATTGACACACACAGACACACACACACATGCACACTCTCTCTCTGTATGTATATATAGTATACAGTGGCTGGATGTATTTTCCCTAGGAAAGCCTTGTAGGTGCAGGATCCCAGGCCTAATCCCAGGGCTTATGTTTTGTTCTTCAGGCTGCAGTTTTTTGTCTCACAGAGAGGGGGCGCTGTGGTTTGGGCAGAGCACTGCCTGGGTTAAAATGGAGGGTGAGAACAATGTTCTGTTCTGCCCCCCCCCCCATTGCTCACACAAGGCTGCTGAGGA
>NC_057944.1:40589442-40616942 GCF_018555375.3 Anguilla rostrata
ATGATTACCCATTTTATGTTGCTTATTTTATTGGTTCGTCATATTTCAGCCATAATTAATGTGCAAAGCTGTCAGTAAGATCGGTTACTACAGCGGGCGGATTGTTCGTAAGTCGTAGCGGTTCCACATTGTAACCTGTGCCGTCCTGAAATCGTTACACTCATCTGTCACCAGTCTTTCAGTAATGCAGCCTGTTTCCTTCAGTTTGTAAATTTCCCTGCTCCTGTGTGCATAGATGGAAACACCGCATACTGTAGATCCATCCGTGGGCCTGCTGTCTCTTAGTTTTAAATTTAATTTAATTTATTTATTAGGACCAGTGCAAGAAGTGCCTGAACAGCAGGAAGATGACAGGTTTCAAACACAACCGCATATTACAAAAATGCATCGGTTGAGGAAGCAAACCGTTATTTAACGTGTTAACTGGCTTGACTATTAGCTTGCGTGCCTGTTAATGATCAACCCAAGTTCGCAGATTAAATTACGGAAAGGGGGAAAGCTTTTTTGCACCAGAATGAATTATCTTCTGTGTCGAGTTAACTTTGAGTGGCTTAATCAAAATGTTTATTCATTTTTTATATTTAAAACTAAAAAACAGTGATTGTATTCCTGGTTATTGTTGGGTATTCGCAGATTAATAATAGATGGAGTTTATTGTGAAGCAGTGGAGAAGCCCTACTTCTCTACGTTTCCGGGGTAGGTGTCCAATAACCTTGTTATCAGCGCGCGCGATGTAGGCACCGGACACTGTGTGAGCCGCACCCACTTCTCGTTCCCCTTTCTGTGGAGAATGAGCGATACCCCTTTCCCATTCCGAGTTCGGACTGATTGAGTTAAAACAATGAAACGTTACAGTGCCAGGACATTATTTTGGTATTAAAGTTCAGTGCCGTAACTAGAGTTTTATACATGGGGTGGCCAAGGCTACTTCAGGGGGTCCATAGACCATGACAGAAAATGAGTGTGTAACCCTAACCTGGCGTCTGAGGAGCATGAATGAATCCTATGACTGCTGATTAGAGGTTGAAGTGATAATTCACTTAACCCAGACTTCTTCAATGTGGCAGATAGTGTGGTCCACTAGGGTTATTTCACTAGAATTATTTAACATACTGTAAATAGCCAGTGTCTCTACCTCAGAACTGCAGCTCAATTTCTTTCTCACACACACACACACACACACACACACACTGTACTTTACTCACATACTGGAGAGACTTGGGTCACTCTGTTTTCATGAATATATAATCTGGGTCTGTAAGTGTGTAAGAACTTCCAAAATATTTTCAGAAAATTAAGCTCAAGTACCAAGGAGATAAGATAGCATTTGTGTGTGACATAATTTGCATAGTTTATTTATGCAAGTACATTTACAAAAAAAAAAAAACCATACTGAAATTTGACATACCAGGTATTTTTAATAAAGAAATAAAATACCTTTAATAAAGTGCGTTCGCATGGGGGGGTGGGGTGGGTGTTGATTTACAGACGCAGCGTTTCTGTGCAAAAGCATTCTGTGACCTACAAACAAGTATCTGCTAGTACAGGGAGCTATTGGCCTATATAGACAACCACTACTACTTCACAAGTATTTATGATAGGAGCCAAAGTAGAGGCTCGGTATATCCGCCTGCCTTTCCTGACTCGGTGGCGGGCCGGTGTGTTTTTGCAAGTTTTCGTTTACACCCGTTACCCTGCTGATTAACTGGCTGTACACACCAACACTGGCTCACTCGTAGATTATATCACAGTAGAACGTTTCGTATAGGAACACTAACTCTGTCATATGCTGATGAGGACATCCTGTGCATGCAAATATTACAGGCAAAATAGGTGCTCACTGCGGCTGAATGCACAGGGAGAATTTGAGCATACGTAGCAGACCTTTTTATTTATTTATTTTTTATTTCTGTGTTTTGACAACCACCACAGGTTCCTTGTTTATCTAAACCTGTTAGGCTGGCTCTTCTGTTTTTTACTGTGATGTTTAATCAGATTTAGTTTAAACAGTTCAGTCTACACTGTGGCTGAGGTTGGTTGTCTTTGTCTCCAATAGGTTCTATTGAAATATTTATTGAGGTTGCTGGACCGCGAGGCTCTGTGTGTTGCCAGCCTAAGCCGTGTTTTTTGGTTGCTTCTAAAAACGGTATTCGTGACCCACTTCAGGATAGCGCCAAACCGGTTCTTCGAGTTTCGGTTGTAATACGAGGCTTTGTGCGGTTCTTATTTCCCACTCGTGCCAGAAGCGGCTTCTGTTTGTCTGAACCTGTCTGCGCACGCAATGAAGCAAACACTAGCCAGCCCGCATCCTGCTCTCTCTGCCGCTCTCACTGATGCACCTTTAGGGTGAATATGATTCCGTCGCGTGACTGTAGTACACATCGCACTGCATATATTATTCATTCATGAGAAAAAAAAAAAAATATTGCCCCATTCAAGTCCTTCGGTCCCACATTTTAATTACTAGGATAAGTTTGACTATTAAAACCATTACCATTTAAGGAGTCAAATTTAAAAAATAACAGCAATGTTTAATACACATGTGTATTGTATAATAAACATGTATGTTGTTGATTTGGTCCAATCACTGTGCTATTAACAGGCCATATTATATTCCTTCCTGCATTTATTTCATCCTTTGCTTCCTGAATATGGTGTTACCCAGTCCAGGCCTTTGTGGAGTGGTTCTCAGGGAGGCTGGATATGGTGTTACCCAGTCCGGGCCTTTGTGGAGTGGTTCTCAGGGAGGTTGGATATGGTGTTACCCAGTCCAGGCCTTTGTGGAGTGGTTCTCAGTGAGGTTGGATATGGTGTTACCCAGTCCAGGCCTTTGTGGAGTGGTTCTCAGTGAGGTTGGATATGGTGTTACCCAGTCCAGGCCTTCGTGGAGTGGTTCTCAGTGAGTTTTATTGTTGGTTTGGCCTTGAGGATAAGAGGGATTAAAGTGGGTCAGGGTGGGGCACAGGGTGGGGGTGGGGGGTTTCCAGAGGACTGAAGCGAGTGGTGGGGGGGGTGGGAGCAACTGGCAGGTGGCCTACATCCTGTTATTGTGCTCCTGGGCAGGGGAAGAGCCGGATGACTCATCGGAAGAGCCTCTCCAGCTCTTCTACGCCTCTCCTTCCATCTCTCTATCTCTACACCTCCCTCCATCTCTATCTCTACACCTCTCCCTCCATCTCTCTCTACACATCTCCCTCCATCTCTCTATCTGTACACCTCCCTCCATCTCTCTATCTCTACACCTCTCCCTCCATCTCTATCTCTGCACCCCATCCCTCCATCTTCTCTACACATCTCCTTCCATCTCTCTATCTCTACACCTCCCTCCATCTCTATCTCTACACCTCTCCCTCCATCTCTCTCTACACATCTCCCTCCATCTCTCTATCTGTACACCTCCCTCCATCTTTATCTATACACCTCCCTCCATCTCTTTCTCTGCACCCCATCCCTCCATCTCTCTCTACACCTCTCCCTCCATCTCTCTCTACACCTCTCCCTCATCCCTCTCTCTACACATCTCCCTCCATCTATCTATCTCTACACCTCCCTCCATCTCTATCTCTACACCTCTCCCTCCATCTCTCTATCTCTACACCTCTCCCTCATCTCTCTATCTCTACACCTCTCCCTCCATCTCTCTATCTCTACACCTCCCTCCATCTTTCTCTGCACCCCATCCCTCCATCTCTCTCTACACATCTCCCTCCATCTCTCTATCTCTACACCTCCCTCCATCTCTCTCTACACCTCTCCCTCCATCTCTCTCTACACATCTCCCTCCATCTATCTATCTCTACACCTCCCTCCATCTCTCTACACCTCTCCCTCATCCCTCTCTCTACACCTCCCTCCATCTCTATCTATGCACCCCATCCCTCTATCTCTCGCTCGCTACACCTCCCTCATCTCTCTCTCTCTCTACACCTCTCCCTCTATCTCTCTCCCTCTCTACACCTCTCCCTCCATCTCTCTATCTCTACACCTATCCCTCCATCTCTCCCTCTCTACACCTCCCTCCATCTCTCTCTACACCTCTTCCTCCATCTCTATCTCTACACCTATCCCTCCATCTCTCCCTCTCTACACCTCCCTCCATCTCTATCTCTACACCTCCCCCTCCCTCTCCAGTGCTGCTTGCAGCGCATGAGTGAGTGCTGCTGTCTGGGTCAAATCCAGCCTGTACCGGTCTGTACTGGTCTGTACCGGTTCTGACTGAGGCCAGCAGCCCTGCCCTGCTCCATTGGCTTGCCGTTGCCTGGGGGATATGTGGGCGGGATTCAGAAAGCACCTCTATTGGCCTGTTCCTTGCGCTCGCGTATGATTGGGTCTCCTCCTCCTCCGCTCGGCGTGTGGCTGCGGTGTGAGAAGAGGCAGCTGGCTGAACCGCGGATCGTCTTCGCTCTCGAGCCGGAGCGTGCGTGAGCGTGCGTGTGCACAGGGGGCGTGACCAATCGGCTGGCCGGGTGAGATGGGAGATACCAAAATGAAAAAGTAAAGGAATTGAACCCCTGAAATGCTGTGCATATGGAACCAATGAGCCATCTTAAGTCTCTTCAATTAAACAGGGCTCAACATATATATGTCAAATCCAACAGTCAGGTCTATATAAAACCTCATCTAATAAAATTAAATTGATCAATAAATGTTTATAGTGTCTGAAGGGCTATTTATTGAGCAGCCTTGTTATAAATCACAATAAAATGATTCAGATTCTTTATTTTAGTGAGGAGTGCTGGCACTCTTCAGCTGATATGCAGATATAAACTCATTATGCTGGGAAACAAATACAGATATAAACTCATTATGCTGGGAAACACATGCAGGTCTCTGGGATCCCTAACCCTAACCGTAACCCTAACTGAGGTCAGGCTAAAACACTGGTGAAGACTAATAAGTAAAATTGAGTCTACTGTACACATCAAGCTCATCTATTCTCTCCCTCCCCTTCTCCTCGGATCCTACAGGTGTACACCTCTTTCCTCCTGCCACCCTTTCGATGATGTGCTCTCTCTCTCTCTCTCGCTCTCTCTCTCTCTCTCTCTCCGTCAATGAGTGATGAATGAATCAAATGTGTTTTTTCTTTCCTCTTTTTCTCTGCAGTGACAGGGACATTTCACCACCAGATCAGAAAGGTAGGCGGACTCTACTATTTTACAGTTTTAAGAATGGGACATTCCTCCCCACTAGATGGCGCTGTTTGTCTATGTTCCAGAGGAATTACGGCAGGTTATAAGGCACTGCTGTAACTGCAGTGTGCACTCTGCTTCTCCTTGTAAGAAAACCCTGCTTTTGGTCCTGAACGGTGAATATTTAAGCCAGATTCACATTTCCTCCTGTTCTTCCTGTGGGGACACCGGTTAGAAACGTGGAGATTATAGCTCTCTGGTGGGGGGGGCGGGGGGAAAAAATGAGAAAACGCTCTGGACATTTGTGTGGTTTGATGGTAGATAAGGGCATCGGGAGCAGGCCAATGCCCTGTGAGAAGGGTTCATGAGCAGGGGTGGATATTTGTGTGGTTTGATGGTAGATAAGAGCATCCGGAGCAGGCCAATGCCCTGTGAGAAAGGGGTTCATGAGCAGGGGTGGAGTTTTGGGTTGGTACTGGAGAGTGGAGTTTGACCCCTGTCCTGTAAGAAAGCACAGCAGTCCCGGGTAAGTTTGGGTTGTGTAGAGATTTTGGACGATGACCTCCCTTCCTGGCAAGGCCAGATCTGTGCTTTTCTGTGAATCACAGTCAGTTTGACCTTCAGACCTGAGTGTCTGTTACTGGTAAGATCACACCCCCCCCCCCCTCGCTACTACCACAACTGTGCCTCATCTGACAGAATGTAATTTCTGAATTTTTATTTATGTTTAAAACAGGAAATGTGGCTGAAAACGAAAGCAGCAGCAGCAGCTCAGGTGCGTGTGGACTTCCCACAGGTCGTTTCTGAAGTGCGGAGTAGTGACTGTTGAAGCCTTTGGCCTGAGGAGTATGGTATGATGCGCAGATGTATGCGCAGATTATGTGCAGTTGTATGTGCAGTTATGCAGGTTAGAACATGGGTTTGTTAATGATTTAATGACTCAAAAATTTTTGAAAGATGTGATATGTCACCATTTTAAATGGTTGTTCTGAAGTTTTCAAATGTACCTATGGCTTCAATTAGGATTTAGGCCTCAAATTATGGTTAGGGTATAGAAAACGGTAAGTCTGGCGGTTTAGGCAAGTTCGCGGCTGTGTTCAGCAGCTTAAAGAAAGGTTAGGAAACTGTTTTTTTTTATTTTGGACGAGCCAACAATTTTCTCTAGTGGCATGTGTACATATAATCATAAAATGATGTATAATTTCTGCATATGTTTCCAGGGAAAAAAATAAAATAAAATCACTGCTATACCCTGGCTCCACACTGTTATACTCTGGCTTTACTCTGCTCCACACTGCTATACTCTGGCTTTACTCTGCTCCACGCTGCTATACTCTGGCTTTACTCTGCTCCACGCTGCTATACTCTGGCTTTACTCTGCTCCACCTGCATACTTGTTACTGTACTCTGTTACTCTGCTCCACGCTGCTATACTCTGGCTTTACTCTGCTCCACACTGCTATACTCTGGCTTATTCACTGCTATGCTGCACTGTATACTCTGGCTTTACTCTGCTCCACGCTGCTATACTCTGGCTTTACTCTGCTCCACACTGCTATACTCTGGCTGTACTCTGCTCCACGCTGCTATAGTCTGGCTTTACTCTGCTCCACGCGGCTATACTCTGGCTTTACTCTGCTCCACGCTGCTATACTCTGGCTTTACTCTGCTCCACGCTGCTATACTCTGGCTTTACTCTGTTATACTCTGGCTTTACTCTGCTCCACGCTGCTATACTCTGGCTTTACTCTGCTCCACACTGCTATACTCTGGCTGTACTCTGCTCCACGCTGCTATAGTCTGGCTTTACTCTGTTATACTCTGGCTTTACTCTGCTCCACGCTGCTATACTCTGGCTTTACTCTGCTCCACACTGCTATACTCTGGCTTTACTCTGCTCCACGCTGCTATACTCTGGCTTTACTCTGCTCCACGCTGCTATACTCTGGCTTTACTCTGCTCCACGCTGCTATACTCTGGCTTTACTCTGCTCCACGCTGCTATACTCTGGCTTTACTCTGCTCCACGCTGCTATACTCTGGCTTGTACTCTGCTCTACCTGCTATACTCTGGCTTTACTCTGCTCCACACTGCTATACTCTGGCTTTACTCTGCTCTACGCTGCTATACTCTGGCTTTACTCTGCTCTACGCTGCTATACTCTGGCTTTACTCTGCTCTACGCTGCTATACTCTGGCTTTACTCTGCTCTACGCTGCTATACTCTGGCTTTACTCTGCTCCACGCTGCTATACTCTGGCATTACTCTGCTCCACGCTGCTATACTCTGGCTTTACTCTGCTCCACGCTGATATACTCTGGCATTACTCTGCTCCACACTGATATACTCTGGCATTACTCTGCTCCACACTGATATACTCTGGCATTACTCTGCTCCACACTGATATACTCTGGCTTTACTTTGTTCTGCATCTTTTTACAGAAAACACAGAGGCCTCCACAGAGGAAAGCTCGGAGGATGAGTGCTCAGGTGAGAGTTCTGGGAGGTTTTAGGGTAGAAGTTAAATCCACAGACCCTCAGTCTGAAACTGCCCCACCTCTCCACTGTTAGAACCCACTCCCTTTCTCTCTCCACTTTTAAAACCCTCTGTCTTTCTCTCTCCACTTTTAAAACCCTCTGTCTTTCTCTCTCTCCCTCTCTGTTTTTAAAACTTTGTTTCTCTCTCTCTCTCTCTCTCTGTCTCAGCAGACGGGGATGCCGCCGAGGATGACAAAGAGGAAGGTAAAGGTGTTCTTCATCCTTCACCTCCAGGGTACCCTTTCAGCGTGGGATTCACACACACACCCTCCTGGATCTTTAGAGCTCAATCCCCAAAGATGCAGATTTATCTGGGTGTATCTGAGCCAGGATTGGGCAGCAGACTGCGTTCCTGATAGGGTGGAACTCTGTGGGTGTATTCTGAGCCAGGATTCGACAGAAGACTGCGTTCCTGATAGGGTGGAATTCTGTGGGCGTACTGAGCCAGGATTGGGCAGCAGACTGCTTTCCTGATAGGGTGCAACTCTGTGGGCGTGTCTTAGATCTACAGTGAGAGCAGACCCCAGCACTGCAAACCTGTCCCTGTCCACTTCTGTGCCTGACAGTGCGCCCCCTGGTGTCTGAGTTGGAGCGAACAGGACAGGCTTGAATTCCATTATGGGTGTTTCGAAAGATGATGATCTTCACTCAGCTGTCGGTTATGCTGCTATTTTTATCTGTTTTATTCTTTTCTCTTTCTTCTAGAGAAAGAAAACTCTGATGTTGGAGGTTTTGGACATGGTGAGAACAGAATCAATTCAGCTCAGTTCCTAAATCCAGGGGGCGGATTGGTGGGGTTCAGCAGTGGCTGAGGGGGAATAAAGAGGGAGTTTGTTCTGGGCGGTGGGCAGGAGTGTAACCACTTTAGCGAGGGGGGGGTGGACTTGCTGAGGAGCGGGACGGAGCCCTTGGGAGCCTCGTGTGGTTTCGGTTGTTTACATCACCTCTGCCTCTGTTTTTAACAGATCAGGATCCTGTTCCGGAAACCAGCACAGAGGGGCCGGGTCCAGACGGGACAGGTATGCCGGCCCAAGCCTCCTCCTGTCCCGTTTCTAATCCCTAATTATGTTAGGAGAAAAAGAAAAGTCCTGTTTTACTTCTGCCACAGTGAAGCCAGCCTTGGCGAGGGTCTGGGGCAGACAGCAGTTTAAACGCATGAATGACCATAAGAGGAGATTTGAGTTAATGGGCCCATGGGAGACTGAGGCCGGGGTAATGGGCCGCCCCCCTTTTTAAATAAGAGTCACAACCCCCCCCCCCCCTTGTGTGTTTCAGAAGCCAGTCCCCCACTCCGCTGCGAGAAATGCCAGCTCGTTCAGGTACGCCCTTCCCCTCTCCCCTACAGCAGGGCTCATCTGCAGATCGCTAAAGGTTAAAGGTTAAAGGTCGTTTTATTTGGATGCTGTGGTCCGTTTTGGGCTCACTGCCCAGCAGGGGGCACTGGTGTGTGACCAGGTTCAAAACTAAACCGTTTGTGGAAAATTAACACCTCCCTCAACGACGGTCCAAATTGCAAATAACCGAGAAGCGCTCTGTTAAATTGTCATAAAATGTAAATGCATGTTTTCAGCAGATTGGCTGTAAAAAAAAAAAAAACAAAAACAAAAAAAAAACCCCGCATGTGTTGGATTTCCAGGGCTCACTGATTTAATAGGATGAGTCAGTAATGGCCTCTAACATTAAGTGACTTTAATGCATTGTTAGTGTTCTGCTTCATAACCAACACACTGACTGTAATTATGCCACATGTGTGTCTAAAGATGCGTGTGATTCTGTTCTCAGCCAGTCCCTGTGTTGTCTTGTAGTGGGTGATAGGACTAGGAATCTTGTTAAAAGTGCAAAGGTTTTGAGATGCCAGACTCTGGCTAAATTCACCTCTGATGTCCGGGAATAGTATGGACATTTTGGATGAGTGTGCTGTGTTTTGGGGAGGAGTGTGCTGTGTTTTGGGGAGGAGTGTGCGGGTTCAGATCCAGTGTGCTGTGTTTTGGAGAGGAGTGTGCGGGTTCAGATCCAGTGTGCTGTGTTTTGGGGAGGAGTGTGCGGGTTCAGATCCAGTGTGCTGTGTTTTGGGGAGAAGTGTGCGGGTTCAGATCCAGTGTGCTGTGTTTTGGGGAGGAGTGTGCGGGTTCAGATCCAGTGTGCTGTGTTTTGGGGAGGAGTGTGCGGGTTCAGATCCAGTGTGCTTCTTGCTGTCGCAGGACCGGGGGTTCGAGCACGTAACTCCGAGGAGAATCTCGCGCGGCAGACTGCTGTGAGTGCCAGCTCTCCCAAAACGCTCCGCTCTGTTATTCTTCCTCCTCACTGTGTGCAGCTTCTCTTCTTTCCCACCATATGGAGCAAACTCATCTACTCCCTTCCCATACTCTCCTTTCAGCTCTACATCTCTCTCTCCCTCTCTCTCTCTCCCCCCCCCCCCACTATCATTTCTGCTGAAAAATTGAGTAAAAATGTCTCAGCCCTGGAATAGAGACTCTGATGAAGCGGGGGGGGGGGGGGGGGGTGGGTTGTCCCAGATCTCTCCTTTTTCCTGTGTCTCTCACTCTGTTCTTTGCCATTTTCCAATTAAATAAATGAGCATTTAAATAAATAAATTGTGTGTAATACATTTCCTGAATAAACTGAATTTAACTTGAGCCCTGCTGTGTGTCTGCTGAAGCAGCTCCATCTTGGTCTGCTGATGAGTAACACCGCGTTTGTGGGGACGCGGTGTGCGGTGTGTCTCACCGCCTCCTGCGTTTCGGCAGGGCGCTGCTGGACGGCGAGGGCACGTACGAGTGCTCCGTCACCGGCCTGGTGTTTGAGGTTACCCAGAAGGCCCAGGTGCGCTACTCCGTCCTGTCCTGGAGCAAGTTTGGGGCGTACCTGAAGGACTCCTGGAAGTTTGCTGGCCCCGTCTTCGACGTGGACTGCGACCCGTCCATCCTAACGTCCATCCAGTTCCCCCATTCGCTGTGCCTGGCCGGTAAGGGCGGGGCTCGAGACCAGACTCCTCCAATCTGTGTCCCCCATTCGCTGTGCCTGGGGGTTCTAGACTCCTCCCACACAATAATAATAAGAGCAATCATGAAATTTTGTGTATGTATATTTTACACAGAGTATAACATACACAGTAAAAGCATCATTTAAACCCAGTTTAGTAAAGATCTGTTCAGAAAATAGGGTTTTATACAGCTGGATAGTACAGTCCAAGTCATATGAAATATCCACCCATCAATTCTCCCTCTTTGTGTCTGTCCACTATCCCTCCCTCTCTCCCTCTCCCCCTCTCCACCCCTCCATCCTTCCCTCCATCCCTCCCTCCCTCCCTGCCGCTGTCCTGCGGTTGTGTCTCTCAGGCCAGGACGGCGAGGTGACCTTCAGCGTGCTGCACGTGAAGAGTGGGCGGGGCCTAGTGGAGCCGTCGGCGGGTCACTCGGGTAACCGCGTGACGTGGCGGGTGACGTCGCTGTCGCCGGTGGGGCCCATAGTGCGAACGCCGCAGCCCGCGGAGCACCACGGCGTGGTGCTGGTGTACCGCGAGCTGGGCACCCGCGCCGCCGCCTCCTCCTTCCACATCTACATGGCGGCCAACAACTCCTCCGACATCAAGGTGAATGCCTGGGTTACCGTGGAGACGTCACGGTGAATGCCTGGGTTGCCGTAGAGACGTCACGGTGAATGCCTGGGTTACCGTTACCGTAGAGACGTCACGGTGAATGCCTGGGTTACCGTAGAGACGTCACGGTGAATGCCGGGGTTGCCGTAGAGACGTCACGGTGAATGCCTGGGTTACCGTAGAGACGTCACGGTGAATGCCTGGGTTACCGTAGAGACGTCACGGTGAATGCCTGGGTTACCGTAGAGACGTCACGGTGAATGCCTGGGTTACCGTAGAGACGTCACGGTGAATGCCTGGGTTACCGTAGAGACGTCACGGTGAATGCCTGGGTTACCGTAGAGACGTCACGGTGAATGCCTGGGTTACCGTAGAGACGTCACGGTGAATGCCTGGGTTACCGTAGAGACGTCACGGTGAATGCCTGGGTTGCCGTAGAGACGTCACGGTGAATGCCGGGGTTGCCGTAGAGACGTCACGGTGAATGCCTGGGTTACCGTAGAGACGTCACGGTGAATGCCTGGGTTACCGTAGAGACGTCACGGTGAATGCCTGGGTTACCGTAGAGACGTCACGGTGAATGCCTGGGTTACCGTAGAGATGTTAGGCAAGGCTACGGCCTTGCACCCGCAGAGCTGAACACACTGGGGCTGAACATATGAGCCCTTCAGTGGGAAAGTAGCCTCGCGAGCCAGTCTCTTTTTTCACTTTGTTCGGTAGAGCTGGCCGATGCCTTGACATAAGGCATAAACGAAGGAGACAGCCTTCCCAGGATAGTTGTATTTTCCCAACCAATCAGAGTGTTTTAGCCAGGTGTGGTCTGAAACGTGCACCGGAAAACATTACCAGAGGCAAACTTTTCCACAGACCCGCATCAGTTCGCCACTATTTGGGGAAAACGATAGTATTGATTGTAACGGGCAAACAATCAAAACCATTGCTTCTTCTGGCCATTTTTCTGGGTATTTATTTGATAGCAGACTGCATAACGTAGGCCACGCTTGAAAAATTAAACTTTTGCCAAATCCTGTAGGCAAGCAAGCGAGTACATCTCTGTTCGATAACAGCCAATCCAAACATACGCGATGAAGGTCCTTCAACGAAGTCACGCCATGTATTTGGCAAGTCTGTGATCTAACAGAATTAAAATCTTCTTCGAATTTGTCCATAATTCTGTTTTTAGCAGATAATTTGGGTTAGCTTGATAGCTTTGTCCGTTTCTCTGGTGTGTTTCAGTCGGGACTTAGATTGCAGCACACACTGAACAGAGGGAGTGTCGTGGGGGGGGAGGGGGAACCGGCACACTGAGACAGACAGTTCGATTAACCAATAGGGAAGCCGCCGCTGGCCCCCAGTGGCAGAGGCTCCTCCCTTTGGCCCCAGAAAGTACTGCGTTCATCCAGACTAGTGGGAAAGGGTCTTGGTACTGGTTTGTACCGGTTTGATCTGTGTGCACAGAACGTGAGGTGCAGTGCCGGTGGTGTCAGGAGGACAGAATTACTCCGCTTAGTTCCTGCACTTCCAGATTTTTCCACCTGTTTTTCTGAGTGCTTTCTTCCAGAAATGCTGAAAGGATGTATGGCTTCTTTATATCTTTTCAGTATTTCTGAACTCAGATGAAAATTTTTTTATTTGCTGTGCTGTTCTGTAACTATATAGTAACTGAACTGTCTTGCCTGGATTTTCCTGTTCAATTAATGTTTTATTAATTGAATGGGGGAGGGGGTGAGTTTAGGGGAGGCTCATGGGAAATGGAGTTCACCGCAGTAGTTGCAGTGACAGACTCGCTACTGTAATGCTGTGTCATCTCGGAGGGTGTTTTGGCCCCTGGTTCTTGTCTTCCCCAGTCTCGCTGTACCAGTGTGGGCGGGGTGCGACTTTCAGGGACAAAAAAGAGGAAGTAGCGCAGGAAGCGGTCATGTGTCTTAGTGTTTAGACACACACACACACACACACACACACACACACACACACTCACGCATGCACGCGCACGTGCTCGCGTACACACGCGCTCACACGTGAACATACAGACACACACTCACAAGCACACACACACACACACCGCTGTGACACTGGCTCTTTGGTCATTCCTAACGCCCAGATGCAGAACATGACGCGTGTGCTTTCGGCCCAAATTTCCTGCGGCTGGCTGTGGTTGTGACAGCCGAGAGAGGCCCAGCAGCACCGAAACAGAAAGCCACAGCACCCTGGGGCCTCTCTGTGTGTCTCAGAGGCCCCGGCACCCTGGGGCCTCTCTGTGTGTCTCAGAGGCCCCGGCACCCTGGGGCCTCTCTGTGTGTCTCAGAAAGCCACAGCACCCTGGGGCCTCTCTGTGTGTCTCAGAGGCCCCGGCACCCTGGGGCCTCTCTGTGTGTCTCAGAGCGAGGCCACGGCCCCCGTCTCGCTTCGTGATGTGAGAAAGTCCAGCTGAGTTTCTGAAACCGCCTCCGTTGGCTGAGTCCTGCTGACCGCGGTTTCCCTGTGCGGCGTTTAGGCAGAGATGTCAGCGTACGGGCGCCGCCCCTTCCTGTACACCACACAGTTTCACTCTACACTCGCCAGGAACTCTGACTCAAACATGCTGATGCTTCATATTCAGACTCTTAGATGGCAGAACGATTTTGAAAAGTTCAGATCCCTGAGAATTTTCAGTGAAACGTCAGAAAAGTACTACTAGATTTACCCATCAAAAAGTACTTGTATAAAAATTTTGGTGGAAATATTTTCCTTTGAAAAGTGAAACTACTCCAAGGAATAAGTAAAGGAATTTTACTAGTGTCTAAATTGGTGAAAGTATTTCAGATAAATATTTTACCAAGCTTTGTCTGACTGCATATTTATTTATAGCTTCTAGATTTGTGTTCCGTTCTAATCGGTTCTTTCTTACTGGTTTTATATCTGAGTGATGGGCCTTTGATTGGTCAGGTAAATCGATGTTACTCTGCACTTAATCACAGTTAACTCATGTCACCTGGTTATTTGGGACTAAATTGGCTCCTAATTTTGAGGTGAAAACAAAAAAACGAACAATGAGGCTCCCCACACCAGGTGCCTTAAATTCACATTAGAGATTATTTTAATTTCTTCAGTGAAGAAAGCTTAATGCTGAAGCATGTGTGTTTAGTCCTCAATTTAAAAGTCATCGCTGATGTGAATTTAAGGCGTCTTTTGGTGTGTGGACCCTTTTTTGTCCTTGATTAATACTTTATTTTGGGTTTATTTGAAAGTAATAATAGGTTTATTTGATTGGAGTAATGGGTCTATTTGATGGGAGTAATGGGTTTATTTGATGGGAGTAATGGGTCTATTTGATGGGAGTAATGGGTCTATTTGATGGGAGTAATGGTTATTTGATGGGAGTAGTGGGTTTATTTGATGGGAGTAATGGGTCTATTTGATGGGAGTAATGGGTCTATTTGATGGGAGTAATGGGTATATTTGATGGGAGTAATGGGTTTATTTGATGGGAGTAATGGGTATATTTGATGGGAGTAATGGGTATATTTGATGGGAGTAATGGGTTTATTTGATGGGAGTAATGGGTTTATTTGATGGGAGTAATGGGTCTATTTGATGGGAGTAATGGGTCTATTTGATGGGAGTAATGGGTCTATTTGATGGGAGTAGTGGGTCTATTTGATGGGAGTAATGGGTCTATTTGATGGGAGTAGTGGGTCTATTTGATGGGAGTAATGGGTCTATTTGATGGGAGTAATGGGTCTATTTGATGGGAGTAATGGGTCTATTTGATGGGAGTAATGGGTCTATTTGATGGGAGTAATGGGTCTATTTGATGGGAGTAATGGGTTTATTTGATGGGAGTAGTGGGTTTATTTGATGGGAGTAATGGGTCTATTTGATGGGAGTAATGGGTCTATTTGATGGGAGTAATGGGTATATTTGATGGGAGTAATGGGTTTATTTGATTGGAGTAATGGGTATATTTGATGGGAGTAATGGGTATATTTGATGGGAGTAATGGGTTTATTTGATGGGAGTAATGGGTCTATTTGATGGGAGTAATGGGTCTATTTGATGGGAGTAATGGGTCTATTTGATGGGAGTAATGGGTCTATTTGATGGGAGTAGTGGGTCTATTTGATGGGAGTAATGGGTCTATTTGATGGGAGTAGTGGGTCTATTTGATGGGAGTAGTGGGTCTATTTGATGGGAGTAATGGGTTTATTTGATGGGAGTAGTGGGTTTATTTGATGGGAGTAATGGGTCTATTTGATGGGAGTAATGGGTCTATTTGATGGGAGTAATGGGTATATTTGATGGGAGTAATGGGTTTATTTGATGGGAGTAATGGGTATATTTGATGGGAGTAATGGGTATATTTGATGGGAGTAATGGGTATATTTGATGGGAGTAATGGGTCTATTTGATGGGAGTAATGGGTCTATTTGATGGGAGTAATGGGTCTATTTGATGGGAGTAATGGGTCTATTTGATGGGAGTAATGGGTCTATTTGATGGGAGTAGTGGGTCTATTTGATGGGAGTAATGGGTCTATTTGATGGGAGTAGTGGGTCTATTTGATGGGAGTAATGGGTCTATTTGATGGGAGTAATGGGTCTATTTGATGGGAGTAATGGGTCTATTTGATGGGAGTAATGGGTCTATTTGATGGGAGTAATGGGTCTATTTGATGGGAGTAATGGGTTTATTTGATGGGAGTAGTGGGTCTATTTGATGGGAGTAATGGGTCTATTTGATGGGAGTAATGGGTCTATTTGATGGGAGTAGTGGGTTTATTTGAAGGGAGTAATGGGTTTATTTGATGGGAGTAGTGGGTCTATTTGATGGGAGTAATGGGTTGTGCGTCTCCTCTCTCACCCCGCGGTGCGCCTCCTCTCTCTCAGGACATCCAAAAGGAGGTGCGCATTGCCAAGAAGAGGTTTGTGAAGATGGACAAACCTGCCACCTGCCTTCTGGAGGAGCAGAAGAAGTACCAGCTGATCAGTGAGCCTGAGGGAGAGATCAACCCGGAGGTGAGGTCACGCAGTGGGCGGGGCTTAAAAGTCGATAATGTAATAACTGACCGATAATGTAATACATTTTCTGAACCAATAACGTAATAACTTTTTGCACATAATGTAATAAGTTATTACATTATTGGCTGGTTATTACATTATTAGCTGGGTTTTTAAAAAATCATAAAAAATGTAATAACAGGAGCCGATAATGTAATAATATACCTGTATCACTTTAAGTTTTATTTATTGGCTATAAAGTGTCACACTTCCATGACACTTACCCTTGTTTCCTCTTTCAAACAGCTGCTCAAAAACCTGACCGCACACACGCGCGCACACACACACCTACTCTCCCTCTAGGAATTATGACTATTTATTTGTTTGTGGTGCTTGGTTAGACTTATCTCCAGCCCTGCCTTCTACTCCTTAACCATTTGAGTACCAAATGAAGTGCGAGCACATATGTTTGCAAACACAGAAAATTAATATGAAATCTATACCTCTTTGAAGATGCTTTGTCCACGAATACAAAGACCACCATTTCTTTTCATGAAAAATGTCATCTTTAATTAAATGTATTTAAATAACTTTTTCAAGCAAACTGTTTCAACCACACTATTATAGCTATTCAGCACTCTCTCTCTCTATGTATATATACCAAACCTGACTCCTGAAAGGTTACATGAAAATGTATTACCAAATCAGAATCCTTGCCCTATTGACATCCCTGGCTATTTGAATACAGTCATGACAAGCTCAACAAAGAGTCTAAAACCAAAGCAAATGATATCTATAGTTCATTCTTTTTTATATTTGCCATTTTCTCCAATTTTAGTCGTTATACCAATTCTCTGTGTGTATCACGGTCCTGGTCGATGCGCTATCCTTTGTTGGTCTGGGGAGGGTGTAGACTACCACATCCCTCTGATACATGTAGAGTCGCCAACTGCTTCTTTTCACCTGTCAGTGAGGCAGAGGTGGGAGTAAGTCACACTTGTGCAAGTCTCAAGTCTTAACCTTCAAATCTCAAGCAAGTCCCATGTCACTGTGTTTAGACTCAAGCAAGTCAAGTCGTTGCTCAGGTCAAGCAAGTCACAAGTCAAGTCACCGTGAAAGAAGTGCTTAAAACAAGAGAGAAAGGGGCACAATGGCAAGCCATGTCATGAGCAAACTGCACCTGTTAGTGAGTTAGTTAGTTTCTACAACTAGGGATGGGCATGGTTAGGATTTTATCAATACCAATACCACTATTGATACTGCTTATCAATACCAATACTTATCAATACTCTTCCTAATTTGGAGTGCAAAATACATGTTAAAAGAATTATCAGTACTACTTTTATATTAGTTTGGGCAAAAAATATTTAACAAAATAGTTCTGTTGAAAAAATTAAACGTATTGTTTTCTGAGACAAAACATGATGCTGGGACCAATTGGTATAGATACTGTAAATGTAATGTGTATCAAGAGAATGTTTAGTTCTTTAAAAAAAGGGACGGTAAACCATCCTTTATTATTATGATAAAACTGAAAGATGTGTTACCAAAGTTATCTTTGTAGGTCATGTTATATGCTATATTTTACAGTTTAGAATTTTGCATTAAGAGGTTGAAAGTTGAGCATAAGGGATAATAGTGCCAGTTTGGTTGAAGAAGTTATTTAAATACACTTGATTAAAGATTCCTAGAGAGAGAGAGAGAGAGTAGTTGTGTGTGTGTGTGTGTGTGTGTGTTTTCTCAGAGTTAGGACTAAGATTCAGGGGTCAGGATTGGCCTGGTTTTTGAGCAGCTATTTGAAAGAAGCAACAGTAAGGGTAGGCCTAAGTGTTATGGAAGTCTGACACTTGATAATAAATAAAACTTATACATAGTGATACAAGAATATTATTACATTATCGGCTCCTATTATTACATTTTAATGATTTTTTAAAACCCAGCTAATAATGTAATAACCAGTCAATAATCTAATAACTTTTTGCACATAATGTAATAAGTTATTACGTTATTGGTTCAGAAATGTTATTACATTATTGGTCAGAACCTGAAGTTCACCCAGGCCGTGGTGAAGATGAAGAGCTACTTCGAGGTCTTCCTGGAGCAGCCCCCTCCCTTCAAGCTGTCGCTGGTGGAGGTGGAGTCGAACCAGACCGTGTGGAGCGCCACGCTCCGAGAGGGTAGGAGGGTTCATTACATTAGCAGCCATCGTTGTTTTGATGTTTCCATGCCGATGAGCGGTGAAGGCAGAACGCTTGCGTTGGATAGACGCCTCCTGTGCTGCATGTCTGTGATTGGCTGCTGTGTGTAACGTTTCGCTGACGGTTACCTGCTCTGGGGGTTCACTTTACCTGCTTTTATTTCACAGGTGACTTTGTGGATAACGCCACTGAAAAACCAAGGAAAAAAGCCGAAAGTGAGTTTGTGTGTCCAGGAGAAACGGCATTAATGCAGATTCCTGTCTCTGATTGGCTACGCCTTCCTTTGCATTCTGTAATGGTTTCGAGTCCCGGCTTATCACTGCGAAAGGGAAGCTGGTCTACCTGCATTATGAACAGTACCTGTGTAATAAAGGTACATCTGAGCAGCTGGGTGACTCACCATCTTAAGGCTCTGTTCCAGTGTGTGGATGGGCCCCCCAGTCTGGTATCTGGTATATGCCCCCCCCCCCCCCTACTGGTGTCTGTGAGCCTGACTGAAGAAGCAGCAGCTGTTTCGTCTGATGGGGTGGAGAGCTTGTCTGTAAATGCGTGTAATTCAGTGGCTTAATTATCGGCCTGGTTTTGGACCCCCTTCCGCAGGCCGAAAGAGGAGCTGCAGCACTTCAGAGGAAGAAGTGGCGATCAGTAAGAGAGCCAGACACGGAGACGTCCCAGGTAACACACCTGGTATCCAGGCCCTTCTTCGGGCGGTGTCATTGATACAGTCTGCGGAGTTAATATGATCAAAACCAGCAGGTCTTATTCAGTTGAATAAAGTTTTCTCATTCAAATGAATAACCATAAGTTTTCATGCATGTGTAGAAACTGTTTCCCTTGAGGAGTAAGAAATTTCCCCAAAAAAACCAGACATACATGTGACTTGTGCATGAAATGTGTTCTCCTTTTTCAGCTGTTGCATAGTCAGTGATTTTATATTCAGTAATTTTTTCTGGTTAAGCACAAATATTTCCAGCGATACGGCTGAACATTCACTCCCTATGTATAAAAAAAAAAAAATTAAAAAAAAGGTGAAAAGTGAAGTTCGAGAATTGGTTTGTGCACACGAGTGCTTGGCGTGTGTGTGTGTGTGTGTGTGTGTGTGTGTGTGTGTGTGTGTGTGTGTGTGTGTGTGTGTGTGTGTGTGTGTGTGTACCTATTTGTTGAAAGTAAGGCCTGGAGGTTTTTCTGGTGCAGATGGAGTGATGAAGACTCCGGGCCTGACGGACCAGCAGCTGATGATGGTGGCCACGCGGATGGGGAAGGAGTGGAAGCAGCTGGGCATCCTGTACCTGGGCATGAGCATGCAGGACATCGAGGAGATCCAGGCCGCCGATGACGACCTGGCCGTGGTCAAGTTTAAGATGCTGGATCGCTGGAGGCGAAAGGCCAAGGGCGGGGCCGGCATCTCGCTGCTCTGCAGCAGTCTGAGCCACGACAACGTGCCCAACGAGCTGCGCGACCTGCTGGAAGGTGAGGGCGGGGCCGGGGTCAGAGGTCACGGGCGTGTGTGTGGTGTGTGTGTGTGTGTGCGGTGTGTGGTGTTCTGTGTCTAATGTGTGTTTCGTCTCATTCTCTTCAGATATGCTGTCTAATCCCTCAGCAAAGTGAGCTCTCTATGGGACACTGTGCCCTGGGGGGCAGAGCTAGAGACGCTGCGCCCTGGGGGCGGAGCTAGAGATGCTGCGCCCTGGGGGCGGAGCTAGAGACGCTGCGCCCTGGGGGCGGAGCTAGAGACGCTGCGCCCTGGGGGCGGAGCTAGAGACACTGCACCCTGGGGGCGGAGCTAGAGACACTGCACCCTGGGGGCGGAGCTAGAGACACTGCACCCTGGGGGCGGAGCTAGAGACACTGCACCCTGGGGGCGGAGCTAGAGACGGGTCACCAAACCCGCCCGGGTGCTTTGGAGGTCTGGAACACGTCCTCTCTCTGTCCGTCCAGCCATCCGTGGCCCTATCGCACCACTTCATTTCACTGTGCATTTGTTTTCTACACCGGGGTCAGAGGTCAAACACGTGGCTCGGCCGTCCAGTTTGGTTTTCCTCATCGTTATGGCAGCCCTTGTTCTCATCAGATTTATATAATTTATATAAACTCCATTACCCATGACCCTTAGGGTCAGGACAGTCAGCCCTATGACATGGGCCCTTAAAGCAAACGGTGCTGCCATTCTGCATGGCTAAAGAACTATAAAATCATGCTTGAAACATAAGGATATGTTTTCATTTTAAGTTTTGTTTTTTATTTTGAGATGAACCACTTAATTAAAAAGACATTTCCACTACCGCGTAGATATGTACTGATGCAATCAAGAGACCAACTTTGCTTTTCCTTACAAGCTGTGGTTGTTAATATTACGTGTATATGTGTTTATATATTTCTGTTTGTTTTGTGCCCAGGGATATGCTTCAGCACTTGCACAAGCAGAATTTCAGGAATATTTCTTGTTTGTTTACATGATTTTGGCTTGAATCCCATTTCACTTTTACATTCCAGTGTGTGTGGAGTTCTGTGTGTGTTTCGTACTGCTAAGAACAGTAGACTGACCTGCCTGGAGAGAACAGTGTGAGCCTTTTGTAGGGATACTCAAGACTTGTGTTCTCAAGTAGCCTGTGCTTTACCGTGTGAGGCAACTGGTAGCAAAAGTAAATTTTGTTTTATTTTTTTTGTTTACTGAAGAAAGAAATTTTTTTTTTTTTTTTTAAAGTGAGCTTTATTATAATGTGCAAGAAAAGAAAAATCGAGCTGTAACTGCTGCCTGTTCTGGGGTTCAGCCTGGTGACCTTCACACGTTTAGGGACCTTCGCACCTGTGGGAACTGAAGCCAGCACAAGGTCCAGCCAGGCTGGGATTTGAGCATGTGACCGTCCAATCACTGCCCTCTCCACTGCACCATGGTGTCAGCAGTCATCCTTGGGAAAGGATCAGTATCAGGGCTTTACTCTTCTCACTGAATATGACAATCTTGTGACTTAATAAAGCATTTTTACTAAGTTGCATGTTTATTGTTTTTTACTTGTATCTTCTTGCAGTTTAAAATCGTGTTTACTGCTATGTCTCCCCATCTGCCGCGTCTGTGACTGACGTGGCTTCAGACTGACACTTGAAAGCTTTCCATTTGCCTTAAACATGTTTCCTGGATCCCTCCGTCCCTGCTTCCTTTCCCTGCTTCCTTTCCCTGCTTCCTTTCCCTGCTTCCTTTCCCTGCTTCCTTTCCTTGCTTCCTTTCCCTGCTTCCTTTCCCTGCTTCCTTTCCCTGCTTCCTTTCCCTGCTTCCTTTCCCTGCTTCCTTTCCTTGCTTCCTTTCCCTGCTTCCTTTCCCTGCTTCCTTTCCTTGCTTCCTTTCCCTGCTTCCTTTCCTTGCTTCCTTTCCCTGCTTCCTTTCCCTGCTTCCTTTCCCTGCTTCCTTTCCCTGCTTCCTTTCCCTGCTTCCTTTCCTTGCTTCCTTTCCTTGCCTTCTCCTGTGGGTGGAGCTCGGGGCAAGGACCAGAAGCACGGAGATAAAATAAGCGAATGGAAGGAGCCCACATTGACAATGCGCAATTCCAGACGTCAAATTTCGTGTATTTTCTGCACTGCACGATAGTATCGCATGCCCTGGTTTCAGTTTCAGTGAATTGTTTTTGCCCAGAAGTCGTGTGGGGGGGAAGGCAGAAGGTGTTTATTTGATTCTGTGTTGGTGTGGATGCGTTCTGTCTCTTCGTGTGGCAACCAACGGTGCACACGCTTAACTGCCGTATCTCCCTCCCAGCGGTGTGGGGTGTGTGTGTGTGGGGGGGGGGGGGCACTGTTGGCACTGATAAACCCCTGAAACACCTCCCTGTGCAGGTCTGAGTGCTCTCTAAACATCAAACTCTGTTCATTCCAATGGCTTGAAGTACCACTAAAAAACGCGCTTATACTTGCAAACATCATTTATTTTCAAACTATTTTCAAACAATTCATTGTTCCATTATTAATTGACAGTTAAATAAATACAAACAGTTATTAACCAATAATTAGCTGATGATAACCCCGGCTTCCTCTAGTTTCCGAAAATATTATTTTACTTGCCAGGCACAATTACAAATAAATAAATAAATTTAAATGAATAAATAAATAAATACATAAATTAAATAAATAAATAATAAAAAAGTTACACAAATTAACTTAAATACGTGTCTGAACATCTCATTACCCTAGCTTATGTGTGGTAGTTTCTCATGGAAATGTACACAGAAGCTTTCAGATCTGACTTACAGTAATGTGTAAACAGAGCAGAGGTTGATACGAGCGTATCACTGCACACTGCGTAGTGCCTGCATGGCTGCCCCCGGACACACAGCTGTGTAGAGAGGATGAGGATGATGTGCGGGGGGAAGGCTCCATGCTCCTGGCATTAAGCTGCCATGTATCCCATGATCCTGTTGATGGTGACGGAGCGAACCTGGAAGCCCTTCAGCTCTCTACAGAGACTCAGTCGCGCGTCGAAGTCAAAGCTGCTCCTGGAGGGCTGAGGGCTGCTGGGAGTCTGCAGGCGAGGAGGAATAGGGCGCAAAGCGTCAGTGAGAACACCATGATCCAAATATAAACCACAGTCCAAAAATAAACCATGATCCGATTATTAATCATAATCAAAATATAAACCATAGTCCGATTATTAATCATAGTACAAATATAAATCATAATCTGATTATTAATCATAATAAAAATATAAACCACAATCCAATTATTAATATTCATAATCCAAATATAAACCATAATCCAATTATTAATCATAATAAAAACATAAACCATTCTCCGATTATTAATCATCATCCAAATACAAACCATAATCCAAATGTAAATCTAGATTAAGGATTTATATCTTGATTAGGATTTGGATAAATATTACATTTTCTTGATGCGTTTTTTTGAGCCTTTGTGGGCAGGGTGGAAATGATTGTACACATTTCCCTAAATTCCTTTTCGGGGCTCACTTTCGGTTTTGGAGTCTGTCTGGCTCAGAATTTGACTAAGAGAGAGTAAGCAATGCGAACGGGGAAAGGCAGAAATCTTACCGTTACTGCTGAGGAGGGCCAGGAACCAGAGGGGAAGTCACACTTCTGCGTGACAAAAGATTAAAGAAAGGGAAGAATGAGCAAAGACAGAAATGATGCAAAGATGTACTGGAATGTACTTGGCTTTGGTCTGACCACGTTTTTTACCAAACAAACTTTGTTCTCTGTTGTTGTTGGGGGGGGGGGGGGGGGGAAGCTGAACACTGTTGTGTACATTCTCGATGAAGGTTATGTAGCTAGTGTGTAAGGAATGCGTAAGCAATTCTGTTTCATCTTCCCTTAAAACTTAGAAAATTACAAGTCCCCAATATATCTAGAGAGGGTTCGGCTCTTGAAATCGACCTATCTTGCAGTTGCTGTTATGAAATTAAAAAGTGAACACCTGAATTAATAATAAAAAAAGATTACAGTGCTGATTTTAAAGTTTGACATTAAAAATGATAAGAGATGGTAGATATTGTCTTTTGCTCGACTCTTTTTGGCATGTGTGATGTGTGTGATTGGTGTGTTTGTGGATACTGTATATTTTTGTGGGATATACTCAGTATGATGTGTGTATGTATGTATGGTATGGATAAATAGATGGATGGATGGATGGGTGGATAGATAGATTCAGAGAGTTATATTTTCCTCTCACCTTCAGAAGGTTCTGGATAGCCGTGAGCACAGTGTCCTCCAGGTCCTTCCTCTGGTAAGCAAACAGTTTGTCCTGGTGGTACTCCAAATCCACCTTAATGTTCCTCAGGCATTCGTCCTGCGGAGACCAGCACGTCACTCACTCTGTTAGCTTCTGAGCGTCACCCGTTTGTCTGTACAACGCATTTGGCCGCTACTGACACGAGAGATACTTTACCTTATTAAACCTGATGCTTTGAGTGCTGGAGCATCCACCATCCTATTTCGTAAAGACAACGCGCAATACGAAGGTTAGACAATAATCGTCATAAAATTAGCCATTTCAATTTGTGTCAAAAATGTATTGATGTCTTTAATGGCAACATCTATTGGAAATATTCACATTTGCATTTCCTAGCTTGTAAAAAGTCTCGCGTGTCCATGTTGTTAAATTTCGCGTAATGTTGTAGGATATTTTCACGCAGATTTAGACATACCTGCCCTGCGCTTGGCTCGCAAGCAGACAGTGCAGTATTGACTGCCATACTTTGCTCCGTGCAGTTGAATCCTTCGAATAGCTCATCCTGGATGAGGGGAGGGGGGCACATTGGAATAAATTTAAATTCACACGTAACTTTTAAATTGTATTAACTGTTGCCGCTGAATATCCAGTTTATCCTGTGGCTACTTACGCGTGCGAGCGCGCGCGTTACGTCAGTGAGCAGAGCTCTAGAGAGCGTCACACATTGCACATCCAGTTTCTGTGCGGGTTTCAGCGGGGTCCCCAGGGTCACGCGCCAGACATAAGGGGAGAGCGCGGCTAAGAGCAGCCAGGAGAGAAAACCTGAGCGGAAACCAAATGAGAACTTATTATAATTATTTGTTTTGAATCTGGAAATGAAATGCAGCCGTGAAATGAGATGCACTTTCAATCATGAATGCAATAATTCATAATATTCATACAAACGCGAGGCTATAGGCTGCTGCGCAACATCTTAACTAAAGCAAAACTTGTTCTAAAATTTATTCCCAAGGTACCGACATTTTTCATATTGCAAATAACTTGGAAATAAGAGATTTAAAAAGTTTAATGCAACTGTATACAGAAAAGCGAGCTGTTACACATAATTAAAATAATTTATTAAAACAACGCGTCATGAGTGTAGGTACTTACACGATGAGACACCTGCCAGCATATTTGATATGTGTGTCGTTGTCAGTTCTTTGCGTCTGTATGTGCGCTTTTCGGCCCTTCCTATAATATTTATATTGCCTCGGATGACGGGAGTTCCCTTCCAAACTACAGAAATTGTTAGAGAGAGAGAGAGAGAGAACATGACAGTGGGACAAACAAATCGACCACAAACCAGCCACATTTCTCCGGTAATTTCCTGTCAGATTTCACTAGGCAAGGGCGAATGCGAAACTGGAATTAACGCGTGTCATAATTTCTATTACATGTGTTTATGATTAATCACTCCTTCAGAGGGAGAATAAAGGCGATACTCATAAATATTTCATTGACCAAACATGTCCATGTTTGTGGTTTTTGTTGTTGGCGTTGAAGCAATAAATAAAGCGTGACTGTAAAATCTAGTTGCCTCAGATTTTACCTCCAAAATTATAAATACCATGTCCAACAATGTGCAATTTTCGATTTCAAATGAACGGGTTTGGGAATTATTGTCGATGACAAATACTGTAGTTTCTGTAAAGTAACATATGCCTAAATGTCAGGTATTCAAATGACTTTAAAAAAAACCCTATTCACGATTTAAAAATTAGTTTAACGAGAAATCTAACTGGCAATGTTGGTTGGTTACACATATTTTACCCTTTAAAGAGTAGAATTTTAACAATGAGAATGAGCGATAATATGAATAAGTCAAGTGGTTGCTAAACGGGACCTTTGAAAAAACTTGGACAGTCCGAACGATGCTTATTTTTTACATTTACGTTAATTTTTAATTCCAAGGACGTAATGCGTGAATACATAAATTAGCTGGTAACTCCGTTTGCCAGTACAATTAGGCAACAGATTGGATGCTGAAATGGTGACGATTTACTTCAAAATATATGGGCCAATTTTGAAAATCAATACTGGATTTAGTTTTGTCTATAACACTCTCACTGGACATATATTCACATTTAAACCGGTTAGCCTGTAAATAATGAAATGGACACGCGGTGTTTGAAAGCTTTAAATGGTGTGGCCTTAACGCTGCGCCACTTATGAATATCTCTGCCAATATTTTTCACTAACATCTCATATGTGATTTATTCAATATTTATATGTTTGATTAAAAGTTATATTTTTCATGGTTAATGCTTTTTAAAGATAATTGCCAAAAGCTTCGCGTCCATATGCATTACAAGATAAAAGGTAAAAACACCCAGAAACACTACAAATTAAAGAATTTTGTATTTTTACATTTTCAAAAATCCCAAATTTGTGGTTTAGATTTTTATGATTTATTTCAGTGGAAAATGGGAGGAAATCCATAAAATAAAAATCTAAATATGTAATTTTTCATTCAGATGGATGTGAAATAACCCTTATTCATCGACTGTGGCAAAATAAATTAATGGAAACATTTTTAATGACACATGTTTAATTTCAGAGGAAATACAGTACAGTAAAATACGTAAGATTATATAGTCTTATGTCCAAAATGTGAAAAATTCTAAATGTGCCATTTAGTCATTATAAAATTATTTCAGTGGAATCAGAGGAATACAATGTCCTCCGTAATGTTTGGGACAGAGAAATCTTTTCTTGATTTGGTTTTGTACTCCACAATTTGTAACCAAACAATTCACACGTGGTTAAAGTGCATTTTTTAAATATTGAAAATTATTTTATATTTACAGTGGGCTCCATAATTATTGGCACCCTTGATAAATATGCACAAAAATGCAAAAGAAAAAATGCTAAACGAAAAAACAATTGACATATTAACATAAGATTTATTTTCCAACGTGTAAACTAATGTGCTTGATTAATGATTCATGAGAATCAGCCAAAGTCTTACATTTTTTAAATAAAAAAAATATTTCCCCAAAAAACAGGTTCCACAATTATTGGCACCCCTGATTTAATACTTCGTGAAAACACCCCTGGCAATTATGACAGCCATGTGTCTTTTCCTATAATTTGATAAGATTAGAGAACACATTTGGAGATATTTTTGACCATTGCTCCATGTAGAACTTTCCAGAATCATTGAAATCTTTGGGTTTCCCCCCCACCCCTCCCCTTCCCCCCGCTCTTCAGTTCTGACCACAGGTTTTTGATGGAATTTAAGTCTGGAGACTGAGATGGCCATCAGAAAACATGGATGTTGATTTCACTTGAGCATTTCTGTTTAGATTTCATATGCTTGGAGTTATTGTCCTGCTGGACAATCTAC
>NC_057944.1:40621942-40641942 GCF_018555375.3 Anguilla rostrata
AAAATGGGTCAAAAGTGGCACCTTTGCCAAAATGCAATTTTTTTGTACCGATGGATTCGAAATCATTTTTATAATATAGCTGTGGTGTAATAAATGAATTATAATGTGTTTCATGATTTTTATGATCAATAAAGTACTTTCATGGAAAATGGCAAAATACATAAGACTATAGTCTTATGTCCAAAATGAGTCAAAAGTGGCACCTTTGCCAAAATGCAATTTTTTTGTACCCATGGATTCGAAATCATGTTTATAATACAGCTGTGGTGTAATAATTATAATGTGTTTCATGATTTTTATGATCAATAAAGTGTTTTCATGGAAAATGGCAAAATACATAAGACTATATAGTCTTATGTCCAAAATGGGTCAAAAGTGGCACCTTTGCCAAAATGCAATTTTTTTGTACTGATGGATTCGAAATCATGTTTATAATACAGCTGTGGTGTAATAAATGAATTATAATGTGTTTCATGATTTTTATGATCAATAAAGTGTCTTCATGGAAAATGGCAAAATACATAAGACTATAGTCTTATGTCCAAAATGAGTCAAAAGTGGCACCTTTGCCAAAATGCAATTTTTTTGTACCGATGGATTCGAAATCATGTTTATAATATAGCTGTGGTGTAATAAATGAATTATAATGTGTTTCATGATTTTTATGATCAATAAAGTACTTTCATGGAAAATGGCAAAATACATAAGACTATAGTCTTATGTCCAAAATGAGTCAAAAGTGGCACCTTTGCCAAAATGCAATTTTTTTGTACCCATGGATTCGAAATCATGTTTATAATACAGCTGTGGTGTAATAATTATAATGTGTTTCATGATTTTTATGATCAATAAAGTGTCTTCATGGAAAATGGCAAAATACATAAGACTATAGTCTTATGTCCAAAATGAGTCAAAAGTGGCACCTTTGCCAAAATGCCTTATTTTGGTACCGATGGATTCGAAATCATGTTTATAATACAGCTGTGGTGTAATAAATGAATTATAATGTGTTTCATCATTTTTATGATCAATAAAGTGTTTTCATGGAAAATGGCAAAATACATAAGACTATAGTCTTATGTCCAAAATGAGTCAAAAGTGGCACCTTTGCCAAAATGCAATTTTTTTGTACCCATGGATTCGAAATCATGTTTATAATACAGCTGTGGTGTAATAAATGAATTATAATGTTTTTCATGATTTTTATGATCAATAAAGTGTCTTCATGGAAAATGGCAAAATACATAAGACTATAGTCTTATGTCCAAAATGAGTCAAAAGTGGCACCTTTGCCAAAATGCAATTTTTTTGTACCGATGGATTCGAAATCATGTTTATAATATAGCTGTGGTGTAATAAATGAATTATAATGTGTTTCATGATTTTTATGATCAATAAAGTACTTTCATGGAAAATGGCAAAATACATAAGACTATAGTCTTATGTCCAAAATGAGTCAAAAGTGGCACCTTTGCCAAAATGCAATTTTTTTGTACCCATGGATTCGAAATCATGTTTATAATACAGCTGTGGTGTAATAATTATAATGTGTTTCATGATTTTTATGATCAATAAAGTGTTTTCATGGAAAATGGCAAAATACATAAGACTATATAGTCTTATGTCCAAAATGGGTCAAAAGTGGCACCTTTGCCAAAATGCAATTTTTTTGTACTGATGGATTCGAAATCATGTTTATAATACAGCTGTGGTGTAATAAATGAATTATAATGTGTTTCATGATTTTTATGATCAATAAAGTGTCTTCATGGAAAATGGCAAAATACATAAGACTATAGTCTTATGTCCAAAATGAGTCAAAAGTGGCACCTTTGCCAAAATGCCTTATTTTGGTACCGATGGATTCGAAATCATGTTTATAATACAGCTGTGGTGTAATAAATGAATTATAATGTGTTTCATGATTTTTATGATCAATAAAGTGTTTTCATGGAAAATGGCAAAATACATAAGACTATAGTCTTATGTCCAAAATGGGTAAAAAGTGGCACCTTTCCCAAAATGCCTTATTTTGGCACCGATGGATTCGAAATCATGTTTATAATACAGCTGTGGTGTAATAAATTAATTATAATGTGTGTCATGATTTTTATGATCAATAAAGCGTTTTCATGTAAAATTCCGAAATGCCTTTTTTTTGGCACCAATGGAATCGAAATAATTTTTATAATACAGCTGTGGTGTAATAAATGAATTATAATGTGTTTCATGATTTTTATGATCAATAAAGTATTTTCATGGAAAATGACAAAATACATAAGACTATAGTCTTATGTCCAAAATCTGGAAACATGCAAAAAGAATTGATTTGCCATTTTTTGATACAGACGGACAGGAAATTGTGCTTATGTAACAGCCAAAATGAAATAAAGGAATAAAACATTTTTGAAGAAATTTATGGTAGAAATGAATGTGATTCAGAGGAAAATGTAAAAATACACAAAACTAGTCTTACATGCAAAAAGTGAAAAAATGCACAAAAAAAGGCAATTTTTTGATACAAGTTGATATCATGTTTATATAACAACCATGGTGAAATGATTGAATAAAAACCTATTCAAAGAATTTGACCAGAATAATGTAATTAATTAGGCTATTGTCTTACAAGCAAAAATTCAATAAATTTTTTTAAATAGAGGTGGATAGGAAATACATTAATAAAAATGTGTTTGAAGAAAATTATAATGGGAAATGCTTTTCAGTGGAAAATAGCAATATACTTAAGAGTGTACTCTCATGTCCTGGCAGTTATATTGAGGCTTTGCACATTTTACGTGACTTTTAGTTGGCTGAGAAATTGGTTTTGATCAACAACCAGGGAGGAATTAGTGAATGAAGGAATAGAGTGTGACGACGCCCCCAAACTTGTGGTGGAGGTGAGGCACGGGGTCACGCCCAAAAATCAGCAGCAGTGCTGGGACAGGTGTGATTGGGACAGGTGTGATTGGGGCGGTGTGATTGGGACAGGTGTAATTGGGCCGGTGTGATTGGGCCAGGTGTGATTGGGACAGGTGTGATTGGGACAGGTGTGATTGGGGCGGTGTGATTGGGACAGGTGTGATTGGGCAGGTGTGATTGGGCAGGTGTGATTGGGCCGGTGTGATTGGGGCGGTGTGATTGGGACAGGTGTGATTGGGACAGGTGTGATTGGAGCGGTGTGATTGGGACAGGTGTGATTGGGACAGGTGTGATTGGGGCGGTGTGATTGGGACAGGTGTGATTGGGCCGGTGTGATTGGGACAGGTGTGATTGGGCCGGTGTGATTGGACAGGTGTGATTGGGCCAGGGGTGTTACGCAGCTCTCATTGGATAATGAGCAACAGTGAGTCGTGTCTGTTTCACCAACTGAACAGCCATGGAAGGCGGGGTCAGCTTTTGGTCACTACTTTCATTCTGAGCGGGAAACTGAGATGGTGTGACTGATGTGAGTTTTTATTGGTCTTGTCTTTCATTGGGGGGGGGGGGGGGGCTTGTAGCCATCCTCTATACACACAAGTGTTCTTTCCCAGAAGCGTACATACTCGAACCATGACACTACCTTCTCCATATTTCATAGATTATTGGGGTGGCAGGGAGTGGGGGTGCTTTGGATTGTGGGCTAATCTATCCTCTCTCTGCATTTTTGCCTTGCAAAAAAAAAAGTCTTATCTGTCCATAAAAGTGTGTTCCAGAATTTTTCTGGCTGATCTCTGTATTTCTGGGGAGATTCTAATCTGGCCTTTTGATTCTTGCTGCTGCTGATGAGAGGGTTAGGGTTAGGGTTAGGGTTAGGGTTAGGGTTAGGGTTAGGGTTAGGGTTAGGGTTAGGGTTAGGGTTAGGGTTAGGGTTAGGGTTAGGGTGAGGGTGAGGGTGAGGGTTAGGGTTAGGGTTAGGGTTAGGGTTAGGGTTAGGGTTAGGGTTAGGGTTAGGGTTAGGGTTTGGGTTTGGGTTTGGGTTTGGGTTTGGGTTTGGGTTAGGGTCTGTAACTTGCAGTGCTCAAAGTCTCCTGCGTAGGGAGGCTTGTGATATCTTTACCTTGTCCTCTGGAGACTGCAGGCCACTGGCCGTTCTTTAAGGGTTTTTCCTCAAAGCTCATAGGATTCCTCGGTTATCTGCTGCAGTTTCTCGGTCCATCAGTGGTTTCTCTCTTTTTCAAGACTTTCCAAACTTCTGTACTTGATATAGCCAGTTTTCGTGCTATGCACCTGAATGTGTTCTTCTGCTGTCTCTGATTACAGATTAGTGGCTTTTCAGCCATAGTTACTTCCCTGGTCTTCGTGGCTGATGGTATATACTACTTGCAATCTCCACTGATGAAAACAAAAGATAAAATCTAAACTAGAAGATTATACTGACTGCCATTTTATTTGTGAACAATTCATGTAATAGGAAACACCTGAGCAACAGTTAATACCTGTCAGTCTCTGTTGGTTTGACCTTTGCCAAAATGCCTTATTTTGGTACTGATGGATTCGAAATCATGTTTATAATACAGCTGTGGTGTAATAATTATAATGTGTTTCATGATTTTTATGATCAATAAAGTGTTTTCATGGAAAATGGCAAAATACATAAGACTATATAGTCTTATGTCAAAAATGGGTCAAAAGTGGCACCTTTGCCAAAATGCAATTTTTTGTACTGATGGATTCGAAATCATGTTTATAATACAGCTGTGGTGTAATAAATGAATTATAATGTGTTTCATGATTTTATGATCAATAAAGTACTTTCATGGAAAATGGCAAAATACATAAGACTATAGTCTTATGTCCAAAATGAGTCAAAAGTGGCACCTTTGCCAAATGCAATTTTTTGTACCCATGGATTCGAAATCATGTTTATAATACAGCTGTGGTGTAATAATTATAATGTGTTTCATGATTTTTATGATCAATAAAGTGTTTTCATGGAAAATGGCAAAATACATAAGACTATATAGTCTTATGTCCAAAATGGGTCAAAAGTGGCACCTTTGCCAAAATGCAATTTTTTTGTACTGATGGATTCGAAATCATGTTTATAATACAGCTGTGGTGTAATAAATGAATTATATGTTTTCATGATTTTTATGATCAATAAAGTGTCTTCATGGAAAATGGCAAAATACATAAGACTATAGTCTTATGTCCAAAATGAGTCAAAAGTGGCACCTTTGCCAAAATGCCTTATTTTGGTACCGATGGATTCGAAATCATGTTTATAATACAGCTGCGGTGTAATAAATGAATTATAATGTGTTTCATGATTTTTATGATCAATAAAGTGTTTTCATGGAAAATGGCAAAATACATAAGATTATAGTCTTATGTCCAAAATGAGTCAAAAGTGGCACCTTTGCCAAAATGCAATTTTTTTGTACCCATGGATTCGAAATCATGTTTATAATACAGCTGTGGTGTAATAAATGAATTATAATGTGTTTCATGATTTTTATGATCAATAAAGCGTTTTCATGTAAAATTCCGAAATGCCTTTTTTTTGGCACCAATGGAATCGAAATAATTTTTATAATACAGCTGTGGTGTAATAAATGAATTATAATGTGTTTCATGATTTTTATGATCAATAAAGTATTTTCATGGAAAATGACAAAATACATAAGACTATAGTCTTATGTCCAAAATCTGGAAACATGCAAAAAGAATTGATTTGCCATTTTTTGATACAGACGGACAGGAAATTGTGCTTATGTAACAGCCAAAATGAAATAAAGGAATAAAACATTTTTGAAGAAATTTATGGTAGAAATGAATGTGATTCAGAGGAAAATGTAAAAATACACAAAACTAGTCTTACATGCAAAAAGTGAAAAAATGCACAAAAAAAGGCAATTTTTTGATACAAGTTGATATCATGTTTATATAACAACCATGGTGAAATGATTGAATAAAAACCTATTCAAAGAATTTGACCAGAATAATGTAATTAATTAGGCTATTGTCTTACAAGCAAAAAATTCAATAAATTTTTTTTTAAATAGAGGTGGATAGGAAATACATTAATAAAAATGTGTTTGAAGAAAATTATAATGGGAAATGCTTTTCAGTGGAAAATAGCAATATACTTAAGAGTGTACTCTCATGTCCTGGCAGTTATATTGAGGCTTTGCACATTTTACGTGACTTTTAGTTGGCTGAGAAATTGGTTTTGATCAACAACCAGGGAGGAATTAGTGAATGAAGGAATAGACTGTGACGACGCCCCCAAACTTGTGGTGGAGGTGAGGCACGGGGTCACGCCCAAAAATCAGCAGCAGTGCTGGGACAGGTGTGATTGGGACAGGTGTGATTGGGGCGGTGTGCTTGGGACAGGTGTAATTGGGCCGGTGTGATTGGGCCAGGTGTGATTGGGACAGGTGTGATTGGGGCGGTGTGATTGGGACAGGTGTGATTGGGACAGGTGTGATTGGGCAGGTGTGATTGGGCAGGTGTGATTGGGCCGGTGTGATTGGGACAGGTGTGATTGGGACAGGTGTGATTGGGACAGGTGTGATTGGAGCGGTGTGATTGGGACAGGTGTGATTGGGGCGGTGTGATTGGGACAGGTGTGATTGGGCCGGTGTGATTGGGACAGGTGTGATTGGGCCGGTGTGATTGGACAGGTGTGATTGGGCCAGGGGTGTTACGCAGCTCTCATTGGATAATGAGCAACAGTGAGTCGTGTCTGTTTCACCAACTGAACAGCCATGGAAGGCGGGGTCAGCTTTTGGTCACTACTTTCATTCTGAGCGGGAAACTGAGATGGTGTGACTGATGTGAGTTTTTATTGGTCTTGTCTTTCATTGGGGGGGGGGGGGCTTGTAGTCATTAGAAGCTCCAGCAAATGGGGTTTCACCTATATGATGTATGGGATATTTCAGAAATATTTGGTGATATAAAGTGTGGATAAGGGTGGGGTGAAAGTTGCCAGTTCTGTTAAAATATTCATAGTATTTGAGCGTGAAGTGAGGGAACTTAAAGGGAATTTAAGTGGTTTCTGAAGTACAACTGTGTGAAAATGACATGGTTTTCAAATAATACGTATGAAATGGCACCCGGAAAGAACTGGATATTCAGCCATGGAATACGAAACAAAGTTTTATTTATTATTTATTTTACATATCTGTACATAAATGTCCCCTCCCAAACAAGTCTGAATACAACTCGATGAAAATGATAACACACTTTTTTTTTTTTTTTAAAAGGACTCGTGTCAGAAAATCAACATTCACAAAATGTTGAAGCCCGATTAGAGTGAACATATTAACAAACAAATGCTACAACTTTGACTACAAGGCAGGCATTTTCCTTTCGCCACTTAGCACCTTCAAATAAAAGTTTCTCTGTTGAAAACTACCATTTGTGCAGAATAGAAAGAGGCCAACTTTAGATACTGTCCAACTTAAAAATTTCATAAGTTAGTTTTTAGCTTTTATACAATGTTTTATTTCATTTCTATTCGACTAATATTGTTTTCCACCAATTTGTGTGCATATATATACATATATATGTATATATAACTGACAGTTATAATTTAGTGGCAAATATAGAAAGTTTAAAACAAAGTATAGAGAAGCAAGGCCAATCAATCACTGTACAGGAAGCTTGGGACAGTTTTCATGACTAACAAACACGTAATGACTTCTCTTCCTACAGGAAGTGCTCCACCTTCAGCAAGTATACAACCACAGAAGCAAATGACAGTGTGGCCCCTCCTGCAGGGATATTGGGGGTGGGGTGTGAGGCGGGGGTAGAGGGGAGGGGAGTGGGGCGAGGGCAGGGCGGAGGGGGAGCGGAGGCAGGGGGGAGCGGGGCGAGGGCGGGGTGGGGAGGTTTAGGCGGGGCGAGGGCGAGGCGGAGGGGGGCGGGGTGGGGTGAGGCAGACAGCGCTCATTTGGACGGGGTTCTCTCAGCCATGTGTTTCTGCTGGCTCTCCGCATGTCTGTGAGGAGAGAGAGAGAGAAGAAGAGAGGGAGAGAGGAAGAGGAAGAGCTCGTTAGGACGCTGCAGGTGTGGATGGTTTCCTGTTCCACTGCGAGTGCGGGTGCTTGCTCTGTTTTGCAAGAGATCAGCTGGGATGAGATGAGCCTATTTAAGTCCTATTTAAGGTTGGTGTTTTTAAAATGCCAAAGTTTTTGCACATTCAGTAACCTTGCGACGCTGCTGATCCTCAGTGCGCTGGTGTCGTCTGCAGTGACTCAGTAGGACAGGGTTCGGGTTAGGGCTGAGCACGCTCAGGGCTCAGTAGGACAGGGTTCGGGTTAGGGCTGAGCACGCTCAGGGCTCAGTAGGACAGGGTTCGGGTTAGGGCTGAGCACGCTCAGGGCTCAGTAGGACAGGGTTCGGGTTAGGGCTGAGCACGCTCAGGGCTCAGTAGGACAGGGTTCGGGTTAGGGCTGAGCACGCTCAGGGCTCAGTAGGACAGGGTTCGGGTTAGGGCTGAGCACGCTCAGGGCTCAGTAGGACAGGGTTCGGGTTAGGGCTGGGCACGCTCAGGGCTCAGTAGGACAGGGTTCGGGTTAGGGCTGAGCACGCTCAGGGCTCAGTAGGACAGGGTTCGGGTTAGGGCTGAGCACGCTCAGGGCTCAGTAGGACAGGGTTCGGGTTAGGGCTGAGCACGCTCAGGGCTCAGTAGGACAGGGTTCGGGTTAGGGCTGAGCACGCTCAGGGCTCAGTAGGACAGGGTTCGGGTTAGGGCTGAGCACGCTCAGGGCTCAGTAGGACAGGGTTCGGGTTAGGGCTGAGCACGCTCAGGGCTCAGTAGGACAGGGTTCGGGTTAGGGCTGAGCACGCTCAGGGCTCAGTAGGACAGGGTTCGGGTTAGGGCTGAGCACGCTCAGGGCTCAGTAGGACAGGGTTCGGGTTAGGGCTGAGCACGCTCAGGGCTCAGTAGGACAGGGTTCGGGTTAGGGCTGAGCACGCTCAGGGCTCAGTAGGACAGGGTTCGGGTTAGGCTGAGCACGCTCAGGGCTCAGTAGGACAGGGTTCGGGTTAGGGCTGAGCACGCTCAGGGCTCAGTAGGACAGGGTTCGGGTTAGGGCTGAGCACGCTCAGGGCTCAGTAGGACAGGGTTCGGGTTAGGGCTGAGCACGCTCAGGGCTCAGTAGGACAGGGTCGGGTTAGGGCTGAGCACGCTCAGGGCTCAGTAGGACAGGGTTCGGGTTAGGGCTGAGCACGCTCAGGGCTCAGTAGGACAGGGTTCGGGTTAGGGTTCGGGTTAGGGCTGAGCACGCTCAGGGCTCAGTAGGACAGGGTTCGGGTTAGGGCTGAGCACGCTCAGGGCTCAGTAGGACAGGGTTCGGGTTAGGGCTGAGCACGCTCAGGCTCAGTAGGACAGGGTTCGGGTTAGGGCTGAGCACGCTCAGGGCTCAGTAGGACAGGGTTCGGGTTAGGGCTGAGCACGCTCAGGGCTCAGTAGGACAGGGTTCGGGTTAGGGCTGAGCACGCTCAGGGCTCAGTAGGACAGGGTTCGGGTTAGGGCTGAGCACGCTCAGGGCGCAGTAGGACAGGGTTCGGGTTAGGGCTGAGCACGCTCAGGGCTCAGTAGGACAGGGTTCGGGTTAGGGCTGAGCACGCTCAGGGCTCAGTAGGACAGGGTTCGGGTTAGGGCTGAGCACGCTCAGGGCTCAGTAGGACAGGGTTCGGGTTAGGGCTGAGCACGCTCAGGGCTCAGTAGGACAGGGTTCGGGTTAGGGCTGAGCACGCTCAGGGCTCAGTAGGACAGGGTTCGGGTTAGGGCTGAGCACGCTCAGGGCTCAGTAGGACAGGGTTCGGGTTAGGGGGTAGGGCTGAGCAGTCAGGGCTCAGTAGGACAGGGCTGTCGGGTTAGGGCTGAGCACGCTCAGGGCTCAGTAGGACAGGGTTCGGGTTAGGGCTGAGCACGCTCAGGGCTCAGTAGGACAGGGTTCGGGTTAGGGCTGAGCACGCTCAGGGCCAGTAGGACAGGGTTGGGTTAGGGCTGAGCACGCTCAGGGCTCAGTAGGACAGGGTTCGGGTTAGGGCTGAGCACGCTCAGGGCTCAGTAGGACAGGGTTCGGGTTAGGGCTGAGCACGCTCAGGGCTCAGTAGGACAGGGTTCGGGTTAGGGCTGAGCACGCTCAGGGCTCAGTAGGACAGGGTTCGGGTTAGGGCTGAGCACGCTCAGGGCTCAGTAGGACAGGGTTCGGGTTAGGGCTGAGCACGCTCAGGGCTCAGTAGGACAGGGTTCGGGTTAGGGCTGAGGCACGCTCAGGGCTCAGTAGGACAGGGTTCGGGTTAGGGCTGAGCACGCTCAGGGCGCAGTAGGACAGGGTTCGGGTTAGGGCTGAGCACGCTCAGGGCTCAGTAGGACAGGGTTCGGGTTAGGGCTGAGCACGCTCAGGGCTCAGTAGGACAGGGTTCGGGTTAGGGCTGAGCACGCTCAGGGCTCAGTAGGACAGGTCTCTCACCTGGTCAGGTCCTCGATGTCCACCAGCATGGCGTCCTGCTCCATGTGCAGCTCGTCTCTGATCAGCAGCAGCTGGACCAGCTCCTCATTCAGGCCTGCAGAGACACTGAGACCGTCAGCATCTTACCCAACACTGCCCCACCCCACCCAACACTGCACCACCCTACACCATCTGCAGCACTACCCTGCCCAACACTGCACCACCTGCAACACCACCCTACCCAACACTGCACCACCACCCTCACCCTACCCAGCACTGCCCCACCCCACCCCACCTGACACTGCACCACCCTACCCAACACTGCCCCACCCCACCCAACACTGCACCACCCTACACCATCTGCAGCGCTACCCTGCCCAACACTGCACCACCTGCAACACCACCCTACCCAACACTGCACCACCACCCTACCCAGCACTGGCCCACCCCACCCGACACTGCACCACCCTACCCAACACTGCCCCACCCCACCCAACACTGCACCACCCTACCCAACACTACACCATCTGCAGCACCACCCTACCAACACTGCACCACCTGCACCACACCCTACCCAACACTGCACCACCACCCTACCCAATCACTGCTCCACCCTACCCAACCCTGCACCACCTGCAGCAGCACCCTAACCCAACACTACACCACATTAACCCAACACTACACCACCCTACACAACACTGTACCACATTACCCAACACTGCAGCACCTTACCCAACACTGCACCACCACCCTACCCAAACACTGCTCCACACTACCCAACTCTGAACCACCTTATCCAACACTGTACCACATTACCTAACACTGCAGCACCTTACCCAACACTGCACCACCCTACCCAACACTGCATCACCACCCTACCCAAACACTGCTCCACCCTACCCAACACTGCACCACCTGCAGCAGCACCCTAACCCAACACAGCACCACCCAAAGTGTGTATGTCTGTGCACATCTGTGTATAGTGTATATAGCATATAGTGTGTAATGTGTATAGTATATTGTGTGTGCCTGTGTGTTTGAGTGTGTGTATAGTGTGTGCACGTCTATGTATAGTGTATACAGCATATAGTGCATAATGTGCATAGTATATCGTGCATCCGTGTGTGTATAGTGTGTGTGAGTGTGTGTATAGCATGTATAGTGTATACAGCATTTAGTGTGAAATGTGTATAGTATATCATGTGTGTGTGTATAGTGTGTGCACGTCTGTGTATAGTGTATATAGCATATAGTGCGCAATGTGTATAGTATATTGTGTGTGTGTATAGTGTGTGTATAGTGTGTATAGCATTTAGTGTGTAATGTGTATAGTATATTGTGTGTGTGTGTATAGTGTGTGCAAGTCTGTGTATAGTGTATATAGCATATAGTGCGTAATGTGTATAGTATATTGTGTGTGTGTATAGTGTGTGCACATCTGTGTATAGTGTATATAGCATATAGTGCATAATGTGTATAGTATATCATGTGTGTGTGTATAGTGTGTGCACGTCTGTGTATAGTGTATATAGCATTTAGAGCGTAATGTGTATAGTATATCGTGTGTGTGTACAGCAGTACTCACTCTCGATCTGCGAGTGCAGGTCGTTGACGATGACCTGAAGCTGCCCCAGGGTCATGCCCCTCAGGTCCGTGGGCTTCAGGCTCCTCTTCATCAGACACTCGCTGATGTGGGGCAAATGGGGCAACTGCAGGGGCAAAAGACATTACTCAGACCTTACACTCAGAACAGACATGGCTACACTGGATTTACACAGCACAGAGACTGAAGAAGGCTTCACACAGAAACTACACACAGCTGGACACAGCCATATTTTAACCACCAACACATCTAATTTTATCCCACAGTAGTCCTGAGGAGCTGCCAGTTCAAATCCACAGTAGTCAGACACACTCACTGCAGTTCCATCCCCATACACCCCCTTCCACCTGCAGAACAGCCTTGTACCAGCTGCACAATAGCCCTCTACCAGATGCAGAACATCCCTGTACCAACTGCACAACAGCAAGGTCTGCATGCAAGCACTGTTTGCACATACAGGTCATCTCCAGACCGACTCTTTCCTGCTTTCCCTAACGCTGCAAACAGCCTAACACAAGCACACACTGTAATAAACACCCTCATCTCTCTGTGTGGCTTGTCACCTCATTTTTGGGCCTGAACATTTATGGTGATGCTTTAAATGAGCATGTTTACTCCTACTAGTGAAAACTTAGGTGTTTTCTTATTGTACAAGTGCAAGTCCCTAAAAAGAGTCAGTGCTTGGACACCTGGCTGTCACATTCAAATGTCTTCTGGGCCGATGTGGTTATGTGTGTTTGCCACTTGCCAGAAGGGATCAATTACAACATATTCATACTGCAACCTCCTTCCTCCCCCTCTCTCTCCCTCCCCCTCTCTCTCCCTCTCTCTCTCATGTGCCAGTGCTGTGGTTTGGTGTGATATTTACCATGGTGAGTGACCCAGTTGATTCAGCGGTGCAGTGGCTGGGATTTCTCACAGTTTGTGTAGCAGAATTCCCCAGCCTTTACTCAACCCGTCTCTCGTAGCTGATTGGCCCTTTCCCCCTCATAAGCAGTGATGTCACTTCCTGTCAGTAGCACACCACAGGCCCTCCCACTGTGACCCTTCGCTGAGCTCTCTCACTATCACTTTCACATTCAGGGAGAGATTACTGTGAAACACAGCTCACAGCCAATCAGCTCTCACCTCTCCCAATGCACCAGCCAATCAGCTCTCAACTCACCCAGCGCTCAGCTCACAGCCAATCAGCTCTCACCTCACCTGGCGCACAGCTCACAGCCAATCAGCTCTCACCTCACTTAACGCACAGCTCACGGCCAATCAGCTCTCACCTCACCCGGCACTCAGCTCACAGCCAATCAGCTCTCACCTCACCTGGCGCACAGCTCACAGCCAATCAGCTCTCACCTAACTTAACGCACAGCTCACGGCCAATCAGCTCTCACCTCACCTGGCGCACAGCTCACAACCAATCAGCTCTCACATTGTCCCATTATAGCCAAATCAGCGTGTGTGTGTGTGTGTGTGTGAGAGAGAGAGAGACAGAAAAGGAGGAAGAGAGAAAGACACAGAAAAAGAAGAAGAGAGAAAGACAGAGACAGAAAAAGAAGAAGAGAGAAAGACAGAGACAGGAGGAAGAGAGACAGAGAGATAAGGAGGGAGAGAGATGCAAGTATGAATGTATATGTTTATATAAGTATGTATGTTTGTATGTTTCTAATTAGGGACACTGGCAAGACTTGGTTTCGTAACTGAGACTCCTCCCAATTCACAAGAATTTTTAAAAATAAAAACAAGCAGACGTCACGTCATAACAGCACTGCTCTCTCTCCCTCCCTGGGTGAGAGATGAAGGGGCAGAGAGGGGAAAAGGCTCGTGAATTCCATGGAAAATCTCACAAAAACCCTTCCACCGCCTTCTCCCACACGTTCCCCAAATATCTGCGGCATCAACGGCTTCCAGACCCCACGACCTCACTACTACTGCTGAGCCCTAACCTACCCTGGGGAAATACAGGTTAAAAACACTCCCGGCTGGGGCACAGCGATTGTGAGGGGAACAGAGCTGCAGTGGAGCAGACAGACGCACAGAGAGGTCAAGGGTCAGACTGTGGGTTTGAGGCTGACTGCTTCTGACAAACAAGCACAGCGGCATCCCGTAACACATCACCCAATGCATTCTGGGACATCAATAATAGATCTCACCCCCCCAACCCCCACCTCCTGGTGAATAAGTAAAATGTTCCATTCAGGTAAAGATGGGGATAAGACAGACTGGGGGGGAGGTGGGGGTGGGGGGGGGGGGTGCGGGGATTAGACAGACTGGGGTGCGGTGGGGGGGGCAAGCTCAGGATCAGCAATGTTTTAAATAATAATGAGTGAGTCAGAGGCAAAAAGGGGACAGGATGCACACTGAGCACACGTGTGATTGGCTGTGCACAGCCTTGGAGCTCACATGTGATTGGCTGAGTGCAGCCTCTGAGGTCACATGTGATTGGCTGCATACAGCCACTGAGCTCAAGTGTGATTGGCTGCGCACAGCCTTGAAGCTCACGTGTGACTGGCTGCACGCAGCCTCAGAGCTCGCAAGTGATTGGCCGAAGTGGCTGACTGAAGGAGAAGAGCTGTGGGGGGACTGACCAGGTCGGCTACAGGGGACTTCTTGCGGTTCTGCCTCTCCACCTCCACCTGCATCTTGGCCATGGGCTTGGCCATGGCCAGCGCCAGCTTGGCCTCCGCCTGCAGCTTCTTCTGCCGGCTCAAGAAGTCCATGTCCTCCAGGGACTCGCAGTCTTCTTCTGTGGTGTCCCGGTCTGAGTAGGATGAGCTCTGCTTGCTCTGTGAGTGTCACAAGAACGTAGGCACGTACACACACACACACACGCACGCACACCGATGCACACACACACACACACACACACACATACGGACACACACACACACACACACACACACCGACGCACACACACACACACACACACAGAAAAAAGTGCAGTGAGTTCCTGTTTCTTAGCACAGAAGCTACCAGAACAGTGAGGCCTCCCCGCGTTGGGGACTGGCCTGATCAGGACTGACCCACGGACGTGTCAGTGTGCACACGCACAGAGCCACGTTTCCCTGGACCGCCAAAGCGCTCGCTGAGATTACACAAGGCCACAGACAAGGGCACAGACAAGGCCACAGACAATTTGGCTGAATTGGCTACTTTGTTGTACGTCGCTCTGGATAAGAGCGTCTGCCAAATGCCTGTAATGTAATGTAATGACAAGGGCAGTCTGTCGCTCACACAGCACCGTGCTCACACCTCAGTCTCTCACTGCCAGACACCTCCTCTGCCTTCATAGACTAATATTAACATCCGTAAGCCATTGACCTCGCACGCATCGCCGCGCCGTCCTGGAAACGCGAACAAGGCCGTGCATTGTGCCCGGCGCTTCTGTCACCCGTCTGACTCATAGCAGGAGAACGCGGTGACTGCTCTCACTGGCTAAGAATATTCAGACTGTTCCAGCGAAGCTCTTAAGTATTTTTACACATCTATCTCTCTTCTGAGTTTTTTATTAATCTGGGGGACCCCACCAACATTACCGATTTTACTGTAATCATACTGTTATGATTAATATTCATATGAAATTTCTGCTATGAATCAATGAGTGACATTTTTCCAGCATTGTATGTCTTTCACTTTTAATATATTCCCAAACACATACACTTGTGACTTGACACATGACTTTTACTCTTCACAGCTGACTTCTAAGCAGATAAAAATTCTGTTTTCAGAAAATTAGTTATTTAATTAATATTTATTTATTTGTTCTTCTGGGGTAATGATTTGTTAGCTAACATTAGCCTATAGCAGAGGTTCCCAAACTTGGTCCTGAGGCCCCCCTGTGTATGCTGTTTTTGTTCCAACCAGTCGCCATCTCAGAATTTTATATGAAGAATAAAAGAAAATAGCTAAAAAGAATAAAATTCCCATGGTAATATTAGGCTTATTGCGCTGCATTGCAAACAGTTACATAAAAAGAGGTAAAACTTCAAATTAAAGACTGAGGAGAATCAATCCTAATTCCATGTGTCCTGAAAGTGTGGACACATGGTCACTAAAACTAACCATCTGGCAGATAATGAAGCATTCAAAGATAAAGCAAGTGATAATGGGCATTGTGCATTGAGTTAATCAGTTTAAGGAAAAAATTGTGAAATAAATTAAACGTGTTCTACAACCTAATTAGGAGCCTACTGATTTACCCAGTCTTTCATTTGATCAAAAAAGTGCCCTCTTTTTGTATAATTGTTTGCAATGTGGCACAATAAGCTAGCATTAGCCTGTACTATGGGGTACTGTTAGCTAGCATTAGCCTGTACTATGGGACAGTGAGTTAGCTAGCATTAGCCTTTACTACAGGATAGTGAGATAGCTAGCATTAGCCTGTGCTACGAGGCAGTGAATAGGGAGTTAGCTGGCATTAGCCCACACTACGGGGTAAGGAGTTAGCTAGCATTAGCCCGTACCATGGGGCAGTGAATAGGGAGTTAGCTAGCATTAGCCCGTACTACGGGGTAGTGAGTTAGCTAACATTAGCCTGTACTACAGGGTACTGAGTTAGCTAGCATTAGCCCGTACCAAGGGGCAGTGAATAGGGAGTTAGCTAGCATTAGCCCGTACTACGGGGTAGTGAGTTAGCTAGCATTAGCCCGTACCAAGGGGCAGTGAATAGGGAGTTAGCTAGCATTAGCCCGTACTACGGGGTACTGAGTTAGCTAGCATTAGCCCGTACCAAGGGGCAGTGAATAGGGAGTTAGCTAGCATTAGCCCGTACTACGGGTAGTGAGTTAGCTAGCATTAGCCGTACCAAGGGCGTGAATGGAGTTAGCTAGCATTAGCCCGTACTACGGGTACTGAGTTAGCTAGCATTAGCCCGTACCAAGGGGCAGTGAATAGAGTTAGCTAGCATTAGCCCGTACTACGGGGTAGTGAGTTAGCTAGCATTAGCCCGTACCAAGGGGCAGTGAATAGGGAGTTAGCTAGCATTAGCCCGTACTACGGGGTACTGAGTTAGCTAGCATTAGCCCGTACCATGGGGGACAGTGGAGTGTCCAGGCTGGTCTCTGTCTTGCTGTCGTCGGCATCACTGTCTTTGTCGCTGCCACTGTCATTAACAAAGCAGATCTGCAGGTTCATCCCACTCTGAAGCCTGAGGACAGACAGACAGAGAGATTAGGACAGGGTCCAGGAGCGTTCACAGAGAAGACAGACAGACAGACACACAGACAGCAGAAAGAACAAAGGCTTGGCAGAGAGACAGGCTGATAGATTGTGCAGAAAACAGAAACCTTTTTTGATACATCAAGCATATTGTAATAGTAATAATAATACATTTCCTTTATATAGTGCTTTCCAAAAAAATCTTATAAGACACAACATCAAAACAGAGAAAAAAACAAAAAATACACATACATTGAGCACCATAATTCATTGGACAGTGACACATTTTTTGCTATTTTGGTTCTGTACTCTAGCACTTTGAGTTTGTGAGGATACAATGGCAATGCGGTTGAAGTGCAGACTGTCAGCTTTAATTTGAGGGTATTTTTATACATATCGGATGAACAGTTTAGAAATTATAGAACCTTTTGTACATAGCCCCCCCCCCATTTTCTGGCATCAAAAAATATTGGACAGTTTAACATAATGTAGAATAAAGTAATCATTTTAAATATTTGGTTGCATATCCTTTACATGCAATGACTGCTTGAAGTCTGCTTCGCATCGACATCACCTGACACTGGGTATCTTCCCTGGTGATGCTCTGCCAGGCCTGTACTGCAGCCATCTTCAGTTCCTGCTTGTTTCGGGGACTTTTGCCTTCAGTCTCCTCTTCAGCATGTAAAATGCATGTTCACTTGGATTCAGATCCGGTGATTGACTCGGCCAGTCAAGGATTTTCCACTTTTTGGCCATCAAAAACCCCTTCGTTGCTCTAGCAGTATGTTTCGGGTCATTGTCTTGTTGCATGATGAAGTGCCGTCCAATGAGTTTGGAGGCATTTGGTTTTATCTGAGCAGATAAAATATTTCTGTAGACATCAGAATTCATTGTTCTACTTCTGTCTGCAGTCACATCATCGATGAAGACAAGTGTAGCCCACTCCACTGGCAGCCATACAGGCCCAAGCCAATACACCCCCTCCACCATGTTTCATGTATGAGGTGGTATGCTTTGGATCATGGGCATTTCCTTTTTTTCTCCACACTTTCCTCTTTCCATCACTCTGGTACATGTTAATCTTTGTCTCATCTGTCCACAAAACTTTGTTCCAGAACTCTTGGGGCTCTTTTAGGTGCTTTTTAACAAACTGTAATCTCGCCTTTCTGTTCTTCAGGCTTATCAGTGGTTTGCATCTTGTAGTGTACCCCCTTGTAGTGTCCTGCTGGTGTAGTCTTCTATGTATGGTAGACTTTGACACATCTACACCTGCATCAAGGAGAGTGTTTTTGATCTGCTGGGCTGTTGTCAGGGGGGTTTTCTTCACCATAGAGAGTATTCTCCGGTCATCCACTACAGTGACATAATTGAGTTCATCAGTTGTTTTTTTTCTTGTTAATGATGAAACAAACTGTTGACTTGGGCATGCCCAGGGTTTTTGCAATGTTCCTGATTGATTGATTTTCATTTCTGAGCCTTATGACGGCCAACATCGACAATTTGCATCGACACTGCTGTCTTCCTCATGTTGTCACACTCCAACAACAATCTCCAAAGGCAATTGCAAAGTCTAGAATCAAGATTAGACATCAACAGCTCTCTTCTGCATTCACTAACGACACAAATGAATACACCTGCCTAACGAAACACATCTGTGAAGCCAATTCAACAAATACTTGTAGTACCTTAACATGGGGGGACCATGTACAAAAGGTGCTGTCATTTCTAAACGGTTCATCCGATATGGATGAAAATACCCTCAAATTAAAGCTGACAGTCTGCACTTCATTGTCATTGTATCCTTTCAAACTCAAAGTGCTAGAGTACAGAACCAAAATAACAAAAAATGTGTCACTGCCCAATGAATTATGGTGCTCACTGTAGCAATGCGAAGAAAATCTAACAGCTAAATGAGGGACAATTTAAGAACAATAGACCCCAGTAACTACATAATTGGACTTATTACACAGCAGTGGACCAAACAAGGAGAAGCTCACTCTTCCTGCAGGAAGTGCAAGTATAAGAGATTTTATTTTTGTATTTATCCAGCTATACATTCACTGAAGCAATTCAGGAATCTGTACCTTGCTGAGGGGTGTAGCCTCAGCTGGGGATCAAACCTGCAACCTTCAAGTTGCGAGCCCAGTTCACTATCCACTGTGCTACACTGCAGACCCCTAATGCTACATCCTCACAGCCCCTCACTGCAGGTTTATGTGCTGATTACTGCCGTGGGTTGTGAGATTTATAATGTGTGTGATAATCATTCCTGTTCACTGCCTGGACCTTTATGTGAGAAGTTTAGCAAGCGGATCAGGATGAGCGTCTGTGATAAACGCCTGAATGTAAATACAAATGTAGAAACTAATGGCGTGGCCAATGAAACAGGGGCCAAGGCACTGCTCATTAAAAACCAAGTGTGTGTGAATGAGTGCGCATTGCATTATGGGATTATGAGTCCGGGATGCTGGCCAATGCCACTGAATGCCCATAATGCCCCTCAGGCTAGCTGCACACTGCACAGGTCACATCCTGTAGGAAACACAGAAAACACTCTCTCACTCACTCACTCACTCACTCACTCACTCACTCACTCACTCACGTGATCAAAAGACCATCAGTAATCGCACAGCAGCCTCCCTAAACAAAGACCCTCCTCCCTGCCTGCCGCTAATTAGCCCTTTTTTTAACCCCTCGCTCCACGCCCCCGACCCACCTGTCTGTTTGCACAGGTATCGATCGAGGAGTCAGAGACCAGCTCGATGCAATCAGCCAAACTCGGGGGTTTGTGATTTGGGCATCAAAGAGCACTTTAACAACCAAATCAATGAGACTTTTTTCACCAGTAATTAGAAGCA
>NC_057944.1:40644442-40646942 GCF_018555375.3 Anguilla rostrata
AGCCAAAATGGCCCCCATTTCAGCAAAAATAGCCTCTCCTGTATGGGCTCTGCCATATTCCACTATGTCCTACAGGTTTCACCTGCCACTGCTGCATTACTCAGAGCCAGGAGGCCGGAGCGTTTCCCAGTGAGGGAGGGGGGACATGATCAGACAGCCCCACAAAGGGGAACCTGGACTCAGGGGTTCATCCTTCACTCGCGGGGACCAAGCAGGCATCTCTCAATACAGCTGCCATTTTACTGCTCTGGCTCACGCTGAACAGCGCCTTACCCAGATACGCCACACAGCAGCAACGATGACGATGAGGGTAATGATGATGATGATGATGATGGGTCAGGCTCGCCTCGATCCTCCCAAGCAGTAAGATAAAAGCACACACAATCTGAAGTAGAACACCTGGATACGTGAACATAACCCTGTCCACCCCCGTTGCATTATGGGACGGCCGGAGCCCCCAGCCTTGCGGCTTCCCCTGTCCCTGTTACTCTGGGTGTGCTGAGAGCAGTGCATTGTGGGCCAGTATGAGAGATACGCCCGACTGCTCACTGACAAGAGCGGAGACAACCTTGCGATACTGTCAGACGGAAACATCGGCTGACGATTCTTCCCTTTCTGTCGGATTTATTTCCAGATCCCATTAAGATACTGCCTGACAGCGGGCTGATACAAGACTACACAGCAGTGCGTAAACAAACAGCACGCTTTTCTCTCTTCTTCTGGGGAAAGGGTGTCCAAAACGCAGCTGAGGCACAAACAGCCAGACACACCGAACCCTCCATCGACAGCCTTTCTGCTGACACCGGTCTGTATGGTGGATTAAGCAGACGCACACTTTTGTGTGCAGTGACCAGGTCTGGCCACAGGGTGGCAGTGTTGTGAGGCATAGAGAAACCTGCACACACAGACTGGATTGCTGGGTCTCTCTCCTCCTGAGACCCGGGGGCAGGTAACTAAATCAAGCCCAGACAGGGGGCAGAGGGCCAGTAAACTGCCCCAGAAGAAGAAGCTGGAGGCAAAATAACTCTGTGACCAGAAGAGACAGCCCAATGTTTGTCACACACACAATCAGGACCACGCCCTGCCGCCTCTTACAGACCCATAGCCTGGGTCCTGGACCACGTCCTGTCGCCTCTTACAGACCCATAGCCTGGGTCCTGGACCACGCCCTGTCGCCTCTTACAGACCCATAGCCTGGGTCAGAGCACACACAGCAGCCTCTCTTCATTGAACTCTGACTGGAATCATTCATAAACAGTGAGCAAGCAGGTCACCCTTTCCTCTTATAGTCTCATATCACACCTGTACACCTGTATCTCTGTCAGGATGCATCTCACACAGAGCGAGGGAGGCACAGGCCCTCAGGGGGTTATGGTCCAGGTGTGACGCACTGCTGGTCGCTCTAGGCTGCAGGTAAATCACCTGAGCAAGATGAGCTGAATGGCCTGCTGTCCTCATTATGCTTTCTGATCATAGGCCTACATCTGTGATGGTAATTATAATTATAATTATAATTATTACAGACATGCAGCGGAGGCCATAACACTCTGGATTATCCTGCTACTATGAACTCCGTGCTGATGCTGTTCCTATAATCAGGCGCACATCTGTATGTCAGAACCCTGAACTCTGAACCCTGAACTCTGAACCCCAGTTCTGAACCCTGAACCCCAGTTCTGAACCCTGAACTCTGAACCCCAGTTCTGAACCCTGAACTCTGAACCCCAGTTCCGAACCCTGAACTCTGAACCCCAGTTCTCAACCCTGAACTCTGAACCCCAGTTCTGAACCTGAACTCTGAACCCAGTTCTGAACCCTGAACCTGAACCCAGTTCTGAACCCTGAACTCTGAACCCCAGTTCTGAACCCTGAACTCTGAACCCCAGTTCCGAACCCTGAACTCTGAACCCCAGTTCTCAACCCTGAACTCTGAACCCCAGTTCTGAACCCTGAACTCTGAACCCCAGTTCTCAACCCTGAACTCTGAACCCCAGTTCTGAACCCTGAACTCTGAACCCCAGTTCTGAACCCTGAACTCTGAACCCCAGTTCTGAAGCCAAAATGCAGACACATACACAGTCTGACATTATCTGGAAGAGTTTAAACCCAGCAGCTGAAACCCATGTCTTCACTATGTAGGTTACAACAGGCATGAAAATTCAGCCTGCGCTTCCCAACTTCAGCATCACCTCACAGCAGACTCAGGGTTTTCCCTAAGTGCTAACTTTCCCTGGTCCGAGTTTCTGGGAAGTTCAGCTCAAAGCCGGTTTTCCCTGAAGCGCGAGGAGAGAGCTGCTCACGTATTCCCCTGGATCCCGGCGTTCCTGACGGACCAGCATTCCCGTCTCACGCACAAAGGAGCCCTTTCAGTGGCCGGGCGGACCGGTCGCCATCGGCAACCTCGCACCCTGATCCGCACGGCCCTCAGACAGAGAGTGTGTGTTCCCACTGAGACTGGAAGCCCTGCGTGTGTGTGTGTGTGTGCGTGTGTGTGTCTGTG
>NC_057944.1:40651942-40666942 GCF_018555375.3 Anguilla rostrata
CACAGTCATGGCCTGGGGTTCACTCACTGGTGAGGAGAAGAACTCCTATACGACCAGAACTCCCAAAAGAGCAGAATTCCCTAATGACCAGAACTCCCAAAAGAGCAGAATTCCCTAATGACCAGAGTTCCCTAAAGAGCAGAATTCCCTAATGACCAGAGTTCCCTAAAGAGCAGAATTCCCTAATGACCAGAGTTCCCAAAAGAGCAGAATTCCCTAATGACCAGAGTTCCCAAAAGAGCAGAATTCCCTAATGACCAGAGCTCCCTAAAGAGCAGAATTCCCTAATGACCAGAGTTCCCTAAAGAGCAGAATTCCATGACGAGCAGAATTCCCTAACAAACAGAATTCCCAAATCACCACTCAATTAGGTACGATTCCCATCATGCCCTTAATCTGTCGGCACAATGTCATGAAGGATGTTTTCCAAAAAAGTGCAGTGTTTACTTCCTCTTTGCAGTGCGACATGGGAAAAGTGCAGTGTTTACTTCCTCTTTGCAGTGCGACATGGGAAAAGTGCAGTGTTTACTTCCTCTTTGCAGTGCGACATGGGAAACAGGCTGGGAGTGTTAGTGCATCTCCCCTGGGGGGCCGCCTGCCCATATATGGTCAGGACACGCCCCAGTCCTGCTGCAGCCTGAAGCAGTCAGTGCAAGTATTATTAACACTCCCCTACACACTCACACTCACACACACACACTCACACACTCACACACACATTAATCTTCAAATTTTCCCAAAATCAACTGTATGACAGTACCAAAGTTTTTTTGAAACATTCAATAGATGCAGAACAATGAACAACAATAAACAGATGAAATCCAAATACACAGCAGCTCATAATTCTAAATTATAAAGAGTTTAAATGATCTGACGAGGACACAGAACTACATCAGACAGAAGAGTAGGCTTTAAAGAGAAGGTTTTCTAAGTGCCGTTCAGCAGAGAGATTGGGTCATAGTGTCCTGCAGGCCCAGTGGGAGCCTTTCAGACACGGTCCATACCCAATCAGAACCCAGCGTTCAGTCACACGGTCCATACCCAATCAGAACCCAGCGATCAGTCACACGGTCCATACCCAATCAGAACCCAGCGATCAGTCACACGGTCCATACCCAATCAGAACCCAGCGATCAGTCACACGGTCCATACCCAAACAGAACCCAGCGATCAGTCACACGGTCCATACCCAATCAGAACCCAGCGCTCAGCAGGATGTCCACTCTCTGACTGCTCTGACATCACAGAAATTTCATTTCTGAAATTTGCATCCTTAAGGGACTGAAGGTCGCAGAGTGGCATCTGAACAGCCAGAGGTGTTCCAGGATAGGGCGCCTCCTTATGAGGTCATCACCACAGGCCGAAGACTGGCAGAGTGATGTTGCCATGGAATCAGTCAGTGCCAACATTTGATGTGCGTGTATGTGTGTGTCTGTGCAAGTGCGTGTGTATATGTGTGTGTGTGTGTGTGTGTGTGTATGATAGTGTGTATGTGTATGAGTTTGTGTATGAGGGTGAGTGTATATGTGTGTGTGTGTGTGTGTGTATGATAGTGTGTATGTGTATGAGTTTGTGTATGAGTGTGAGTGTATATGTGTGTGTGTGCGTGCGTTTCATTGCTCTCTCTCCTCTCTTCCCGGATCATTGAGTCAGCAGTGATTTCACCCTCAGTATGAAGTCAGACTCTATTACCCCCCCCCCCCCCAGCAGGGGGGCAGGACAGCGGTATGTAGGTCGCGCTGTAAATGTATTCTGACTCAACACCAGCACACCTGCGGCTCGTTTCTCTCAGGCAATCAGCACTGAGCAGGAGCTGGTCCTCAGCACGGTGCTCTCAACGAAGGGAGTGCTTGCACTGGCCCCTCTCCTCCCCTCCTCTCCTCTCCTCCCTTTTCTCTCCCCTCCCACCCTCCTCAGCCCCCCCATCGCGCCCCCCCCCACGTTGTCCTTCCTGGCACTGATAAGCGGTTCCTGTCACCGCTCGGCTCTCATTGTCCCTCGGCCTGGGGCCGCAGGATGCAGCAGATAAACTGATAGTCCAAATGCACTTCCCATAATCCACTGGGATCAGCCCTGAATCCGCCTGGCTTCCTGTTGCTTTGTGTGTGTGCGTGTGCACACGTGTGTCTGCGCGTGTGTTTGTGTGTGTGTGCATGTGTTTGTGTGCGAGTGTATGTGCGCGTGTGTGTGTGTGTGTGCGTGTGTCTGTGTGTGTAAGTGTGTGTACCGGACGTGGGAGAAATAATTATATCATTTTTATATCATATGAAATACTTTATCCCTCTCCGTAACAATGTATAATGTTCAATTTTCATATCTTGTAATTTTTCCAAAGCGGAAAATAACAGAGGAAAACTTATAAACACGGTGAGACATCCCAGTGATAAAGCTCAGTGTTAATCCTCTGCAACGTTCTAGCTCACCTTGGCAACGTAACCGCACCACACGCTAGTCCTGTGCAGCGGTGTGCGGCGCTCACCACACGCGTGTCCTGTGCAGCGGTGTGCGGCGCTCACCACACGCGTGTCCTGTGCAGCGGTGTGCGGCACTCACACACGGCAAAGGCACCGCCGGAGCCCAACCGGGAAAAATATGAGCTCATAATGATAATTAATTCATCAGCAGTGAGACACACAGCAGCTCTGTCATACAGCAGCTCTGTCATACAGCAGCTCTGTCATACAGCAGCTCTGTCATACAGCAGCTCTGTCATACAGCAGCTCTGTCACACAGCAGCTCTGTCACACAGCAGCTCAGTCATACAGCAGCTCTGTCATACAGCAGCTCTGTCATACAGCAGCTCTGTCAAACAGCAGCTCTGTTGTACAGCAGCTCTGTCATACAGCAGCTCTGTCATACAGCAGCTCTGTCATACAGCAGCTCAGTCATACAGCAGATCTGTCATACAGCAGATCTGTCATACAGCAGCTCTGTCATACAGCAGCTCTGTCATACAGCAGCTCTGTCATACAGCAGCTCTGTTGTACAGCAGCTCTGTCATACAGCAGCTCTGTCATACAGCAGCTCTGTCATACAGCAGCTCTGTCATACAGCCGCTGTGTCGTACAGCAGCTCAGTCACACAGCAGCTCTGTCACACAGCAGCTCTGTCACACAGCAGCTCAGTCATACAGCAGCTCTGTCATACAGCAGCTCTGTCACACAGCAGCTCTGTCACACAGCAGCTCTGTCATACAGCAGCTCTGTCATACAGCAGCTCTGTCACACAGCAGCTCTGTCATACAGCAGCTCTGTCATACAGCAGCTCTGTCACACAGCAGCTCTGTCAAACAGCAGCTCTGTCACACAGCAGCTCTGTCATACAGCAGCTCTGTCATACAGCCGCTGTGTCGTACAGCAGCTCTGTCATACAGCAGCTCTGTCATACAGCAGCTCTGTCATACAGCCGCTGTGTCGTACAGCAGCTCTGTCATACAGCAGCTCTGTCATACAGCAGATCTGTCATACAGCAGCTCTGTCACACAGCAGCTCTGTCATACAGCAGCTCTGTCACACAGCAGCTCTGTCATACAGCAGCTCTGTCATACAGCAGCTCAGTCATACAGCAGCTCTGTCACACAGCAGCTCTGTCACACAGCAGCTCAGTCATACAGCAGCTCAGTCATACAGCAGCTCTGTCACACAGCAGCTCTGTCATACAGCAGCTCTGTCATACAGCAGCTCTGTCATACAGCAGCTCTGTCATACAGCAGCTCAGTCATACAGCAGCTCTGTCACACAGCAGCTCTGTCATACAGCAGCTCTGTCACACAGCAGCACCAAGCCGCTAACCGGTCCCACCGTACAGCCTGGACCTGCCTGCTCCCAAAACCAGTCCTGTATCAAAATCCATCAAAGACCTCACTAAACCCCCCCCCACCTGTGAGAGCGCACCAACCCAGCCCGTTACCAGGGAAACCTACTCACTGACATCACCCCCCCCCCCCACCTACAGTACCAGTGCGCTGGGAGGGGATACCGTTTCAAAGCTTACAGAGGGAAAGGGGATGCAGAGCAACAAATCTCCCCACTGCTGAAAAACAACGCCCACGAACCACCCCCCCCCACCCCCCGACCCCCCACTGGCCCACACCGCCCCCCACCCCCCACTGGCCCCCACCGGCCCCCATCCCCGAGCAAGTGAAATAATATCTGGGACTGATAGCATGCTGCTGTTACACAGCTGGAGGTCTCAGCACAAGAGCAGCATTAGCGTTAGCGTCCGCTAAATAATTAAGAGCAGGGGAATTACGTGTGTGTGTGTGTGTGTGTGTGAGTGTGTGTGTGTGTGTGTGTGTGTGTGAGTGTGTGTGTGTGTGTGAGTGTGTGTGTGTGTGAGTGTGTGTGTGTGTGTGTGTGAGTGTGTGTGTGTGTGTGAGTGTGTGTGTGAGTGTGTGTGTGTGTGTGTGTGTGCGTGTGTGAGTGTGTGAGAGTGTGTGTGTGTGTGTGTGAGTGTGTGTGTGTGTGTGTGTGAGTGTGTGTGGGTGGGGGAGGGTGTGAAATCGCTGTTTCTACCTGGCTGTAGGTGAGCATGACTGTCCTGTATGCCCCACAGTGATAACCCCCCCCACACCACCACAGGGCAGGGAGGAGAGGAGGGAGAAAGAGAGGAGGAGAGGAGGAGAGGAGGGAGAAAGAGAAGAGGAGAGGAGGAGAGGAGGGAGAAAGAGAGAGGAGAGGAGGGAGAAAGAGAGGAGGAGAGGAGGGAGAAAGAGAGGAGGAGGGAGGGGGAAGGAGGAGGAGGAGAGAGGGAGAGGAGGGAGAGAAGAGAGGAGGGAGAGGAGGAGAGGAGGGAGAAAGAGAGGGAGAGGGAGGGAGAAAGAGAGGAGGAGAGGAGGGAGAAAGAGAGGAGGAGAGGAGGGAGAAAGAGAGGAGGAGAGGAGGGAGAAAGAGAAGAGGAGAGGAGGGAGAAAGAGAGGAGGAGAGGAGGGAGAAAGAGAGGAGGAGAGGAGGGAGAAAGAGAGGAGGAGAGGAGGAGAGGAGAGAGGAGGAGAGGAGGAGAGGAGGAGGAGGGAGGAGAAAGAGAGGAGGAGAGGAGGGAGAAAGAGAAGAGGAGAGGAGGTTGTCACCCTGCTCCCTGCACAGGGGAGAGAGTGGGGCGCTGATGGTTGCCTAGATACCAGGCTAACTCAGGAGCCTCAGGAGAGTTACTATTACCAGAATCCCTCTCCCTCTTTCTCTATGCCTCTCTCTCTCCTCCTCTCTCTCCCTCTCTCCCCCTTTCTGATACACACCTGCAGATATAGCCAAAGCATACAGAAGCACACAGAAATCCCTGTCTGTCTCTGCCGCTCTCATATTCTCAGTTTCTCTAACATTCACTTTGCTCGAGAGACAAACATGGCAGCAGAGAATATTCCCACAAGGAGGGGAAGGACAGGACCCCCCCCCCCGTAGTTGGGGGAGATGCTGTAGTCGGGGGAGATGCTGTAGTCGAGGGGGGGAGATGCTGTAGTCGGGGATGCTGTAGTCGGGGGCGGGGGGGGATGCTGTAGTCGGGGGGGGGGATGCTGTAGTCGGGGGGGGGGGGGATGCTGTAGTCGGGGTGCGTGGGGGGATGCTGTAGTCGGGGGGTGCTGTAGTCGGGGGATGCTGTAGTCAGGGGGATGCTGTAGTCGGGGGGATGTGTAGTCGGGGGGATGCTGTAGTCGGGGGGGGGGATGCTGTAGTCGGGGGGGATGCTGTAGTCGGGGGGGGTGGGGACTGTAGTCGGGGGATGCTGTAGTCGGGGATGCTGTAGTCGGGGGGGGGGATGCTGTAGTCGGGGATGCTGTTAGTCGGGGATGCTGTAGTCGGGGGATGCTGTAGTCGGGGGATGCTTAGTGGGTCTGTAGTCGAGGGGGATGTGAGTGGGGGGAGATGCTGTAGTCGGGGGGGTTGTAAGCGTTAGTCGTGCGTACACAGTCATTAGTCACATTCACGTCTTACGTCAGTCTATGTAAAGTGGCCACTTCTGTCGCAGTCTGGAAAGTCGTTTTCAAACACAACTCTTCCCCTCTCTCCGCTCTCTCTCTCTCTCTCTCTCTCCGTCTCTCTCTCTCTCTCTCAGCTCTCTCTCCCTCTCTCTCCGTCTCTCTCTCTCTCTCTCAGCCTCTCTCGCTCTCAATCTCTCTATGATTCAGGGCGTTCCAATACCATACTGCGACTACTGCTGCACACTGCACCATACTACACACACACACACACACACACACACACACAGCACACACATACAACACACGCACACACACAGCACAGACACACACACACACACACACACAGCACAGACACACACACACACACACAGCACAGACATACACACAGCACAGACATACACACACACACACAGCACACACACACACACACACACAGACAGCGCAGACATACACACACACACTGCACCATACTACACACACACAGCACAGACATACACCGCACACACACACACACACAGAAACACACATGCACACACACAAACATACACACACACAGACACTTGCCCTCACACACTTCTCTCCTGCAGAACATTCACACAGGAGCCATGGCAACTGAGAAACCCAACCCCATACGGGATAGAGACGGCAGTCTACAGCACGGAGTCTAGGGCAGAGAGACAGGGACCGGACAGACAGAGAGAACACAGACAGACACAGAGACAGAGACACACAGAGACAAAGAGAGGACACACAGAGACAGGACAGACAGAGAGACTGTACAGACAGAGACAGGACAGACAGAGTAAGAGACAGACAGAGGGACGGGGACAGACAGAGACAGGACAGACAGAGAGACTGTACAGACAGAGACAGGACAGACAGAGTAAGAGACAGACAGAGGGACGGGGACAGACAGAGACAAGACAGACAGACATAGACAGAGAGAGGACAGATTGACAGGGACAGAGACAGTATAGACAAATGACAGAGGGAGGACAACTACATGGCAGCCCCCCTCCACACACCCCCCCCCCCCCAGGTGTCCAGCCCTACCTGGTAAGCACAGTTTTCCTGGTGTACCATCCTTCAGAGCATCATAGAGTGACCTAGCAGAGCTGAGCTGGGATGGGATGGGTAGGAGCCAGGAGTCAGAGAGGGAAGCGTAGGATCGCAGCGAATGAGAGAGAGAGAGAGAGGGGGGGAGAGAGAGAGGGGGGGGGGAGAGAGAGAGAGAGCAGGAAAGAGAGTAGATGGAGAGAAAAATGAGTGAGCGAAGAGGAGAGGGAGTGTGACAGCAGAGAGACAGGAGAGGAGAGGAGAGAAAGACTCTATTCGCTGATTAAAGATGGACGCCTGGGTTTGCTGGCTGCTGCTACCTTGACTCTTCCCTGAGCGAGCGAATTTCTCCTCTTCTCTATCGCTGGGAGGAACGACAGAATCCGATCACTCTCTCTCTCTCTCAGGGCAGCAGAGTAGGAGGAGGAGAGACAGAAATACAGAGGCATGGACGGTGGGATCAGTGTGTTCTCTCTCTCTCTCTCTCTCTCTAAGGCTGGTGAGGGTGGGGGAGGGGCCATCCATCACAGACACAACCAGCCAATTATGCTGCAGAGAGGGTAGGGGAGGGGAGGGAGGGGGTGGGGCCTGGTTCAGGAGAAGGGAGGTTCTTCCACAGCTCAAACGATCCAGAAACAGCCGTGTTGGAAATATCCCACCGACAGAGAGACAGAGAGAGAGGAGGAGTGGGGAGGAGGGGGAGAGCAGGAGAGGAGAGGGGGAGAGGGGGGAGAGGGAGAGGAGGGGAGAGGGGGAGAGGCCACTCAAAACAAAGACTCCTCTCAGTTTGCCCCGGACCCCCCAGTGCAGGGAAATAAACACTAACCTCACAGGCAACGGCGCTGAACCCAATCAGAACCCCAACCCTAAACAGAGTTCCTCTGCTTCCTCCAGAGCCCCAAACCTAAACAGAGTTCCTCTGCTTCCTCCAGAGCCCCAAACCTAAACAGAGTTCCTCTGCTTCCTCCAGAGCCCCAAACCTAAACAGAGTTCCTCTGCTTCCTCCAGAGCCCCAAACCTAAACAGAGTTCCTCTGCTTCCTCCAGAACCCCAAACCTAAACAGAGTTCTTCTGCTTCCTCCAGAACCCCAACCCTAAACAGAGTACCTCTGCTTCCTCCAGAACCCCAAACCTAAACAGAGTACCTCTGCTTCCTCCAGAACCCCAACCCTAAACAGAGTACCTCTGCTTCCTCCAGAACCCCAAACCTAAACAGTTCTTCTGCTTCCTCCAGAGCCCCAAACCTAAACAGAGTTCCTCTGCTTCCTCCAGAACCCCAAACCTAAACAGAGTTCCTCTGCTTCCTCCAGAGCCCCAAACCTAAACAGTTCTTCTGCTTCCTCCAGAGCCCCAAACCTAAACAGAGTTCCTCTGCTTCCTCCAGAACCCCAAACCTAAACAGAGTTCCTCTGCTTCCTCCAGAGCCCCAAACCTAAACAGAGTTCCTCTGCTTCCTCCAGAGCCCCAAACCTAAACAGAGTTCCTCTGCTTCCTCCAAAACCCCAACCCTAAACAGAGTTCCTCTGCTTCCTCCAGAGCCCCAAACCTAAACAGAGTTCCTCTGCTTCCTCCAGAGCCCCAAACCTAAACAGAGTTCCTCTGCTTCCTCCAGAGCCCCAAACCTAAACAGAGTTCCTCTGCTTCCTCCAGAGCCCCAAACCTAAACAGAGTTCCTCTGCTTCCTCCAGAGCCCCAAACCTAAACAGAGTTCCTCTGCTTCCTCCAGAGCCCCAAACCTAAACAGAGTTCCTCTGCTTCCTCCAGAGCCCCAAACCTAATCAGAGGTCCTGCTCGCATGCGAGGCTGCTCCCAAGCGAGGCTGCTCACATGCGCGGCTGCTCCCACGCGAGGCTGCTCACACGCGCAGCTGCTCCCACGCGAGGCTGCTCCCACGCGCAGCTGCTCACACGCGCAGCCATATTGATCTCAGCTGTGTAATTGAGCCTTATTTCCCATAATCTGCAGCAGAGAGCATAATGATGCAGAAAGAGATCGATGCCTCTCCCAGGCCTGACCTTTGTACTGAGGCTGGCGATCGTTTAGGGCGTTTGGGCGGGGGTGTTGGGGGGGGGGGGAGGGTGATGAGGTCACATGGGCCTGAGGGCAGAACGCACACCATCACAACACCGCTGTGGGTCTGACAGACGAGACGGGCCCATATTACAGATACTCAGCCCCGCCCCTCACACGCATCCTTCACTGCTTATTTCACAGATACATTCAAACACAGATTACTGTACAACAAAAATCCAATGCAATGCATTACAGCATTTACAACATATGCTAGTTTCCAATGCTTGTTACACTCTCACACACACACACAAACACACACACACACAGTACAGATGTGTAATGATGTCATTGATCAGCACGGGTGTGGCTGACCCCACGGCAGGTTTCTCTGCATTGGGGGTGTCCTGCCCCCCCCCCTTCAGCCAGAACGGCAGTTTACTGCAAACCGGCAGAAGCTCTGGTGTCTGAATCCCTGCCTGCTCTTTGATATTAGGCAGCCCAACCCTGCCCCCCCCCAACCCCTGCCCTCCCCCCGTCAGCATCGCTGCGCTCTCCACTGTTGCCATGGCAGCAGTTGTTTGATGTTATCCTGCAGACGGCCATCTTGGAGCAAGTTCAAGGGCGCCGAGCCAGATCCACAGCCCTGGTCTCCCTGGGCTAAAGCATCACTGCCTCAGCAGCCAGGGATTACCGGCTTACACACAGCAAGCATGGCGGCCACAGCCACATCCGCCACACAACCAGCCAACAGAGCCTGTCCCAAACAGGCTTAATCTCACTGTGATTCTCCTTTACTGAGAGAAAATTAATTACTGTGTGAGGGAGAGAACTTCCTGCTTGGGAGGAGGGTGTGTGTGTGTGTGTGTGTGTGTGTGTGTATGTGTTGTGTGTGTGTGTGTGTGTGTGTGTGTGTGTATGTGTGTATGTGTGTGTGTGTGTGTGTGTGTGTGTATGTATGTGTGTGTGTGTGTGTGTGTGTGTGTGTGTGTGTGTGTGTGTGTGTGTGTGTGTGAACATCTGCCTGAACGTCACACTCACCTTTAAAGGCATCACAGAGACAGAAGCACAGACTAAAAGCATTAAAGACACGATCACAGTGTAATTACATAAACTCCCTGGGAAAGGGAAGAGAGGGGAGAGAAAGCCACAGTCTGTGAGCGAGTGGTTTTACAGGGTAGAGTTCCACAGTGAGTGGTTTTACAGGGTAGAGTTCCACAGCCAGCAGTTTTACAGGGTAGAGTTTCAGTGAGCAGTTTTACAGGGTAGAGTTCCATAGCGAGTGGTTTTACAGAGTAGAGTTCCACAGCGAGCGGTTTTACAGGACAGAGTTTCACAGCGAGCAGTTTTACAGGGTAGAGTTCCACAGTGAGCGGTTTTACAGGGTAGAGTTCCACAGTGAGCGGTTTTACAGGACAGAGTTTCACAGCGAGCAGTTTTACAGGGTAGAGTTCCACAGCGAGCGGTTTTACAGGGTAGAGTTCCACAGCGAGCAGTTTTACAGGGTAGAGTTCCACAGCGAGCGGTTTTACAGGGTAGAGTTCCACAGCGAGCTGTTTTACAGGGTAGAGTTTCACAGTGAGCAGTTTTACAGGGTAGAGTTTCATAGCGAGTGGTTTTACAGGGTAGAATTCCACAGCGAGCGGTTTTACAGGACAGAGTTTCACAGCGAGCAGTTTTACAGGGTAGAGTTCCACAGTGAGCGGTTTTACAGGGTAGAGTTCCACAGTGAGCGGTTTTACAGGACAGAGTTTCACAGCGAGCAGTTTTATAGGGTAGAGTTCCACAGCGAGCGGTTTTACAGGGTAGAGTTCCACAGCGAGCAGTTTTACAGGGTAGAGTTCCACAGCGAGCGGTTTTACAGGGTAGAGTTCCACAGCGAGCTGTTTTACAGGGTAGAGTTTCACAGTGAGCGGTTTTACAGGGTAGAGTTCCACAGCGAGCAGTTTTACAGGGTAGAGTTCCACAGCGAGCGGTTTTACAGGGTAGAGTTCCACAGCGAGCGGTTTTACAGGGTAGAGTTCCACAGCGAGCAGTTTTACAGGGTAGAGTTCCATAGCGAGTGGTTTTACAGGGTAGAGTTCCATAGCGAGTGGTTTTACAGGTAGTGCTACAGACTCAAATGCCTGGAAGGGCATTGCAGCTGCACCCTTAACCAACTGAACCTGAACTGCTGCTGTTAATAAACACCACTGCACCACTGCACACAGACCAGGTGTAGACTGGGTGTACACTGGGTGTAAACTGCACACAGACCGGGCGGGTGTAGATTGGGTGTAGACTGGGTGTAAACTGCACACAGACCGGGCGGGTGTACACTGGGTGTAAACTGCACACAGACCGGGCGGGTGTAGATTGGGTGTAGACTGGGTGTAAACTGCACACAGACCGGGCGGGTGTACACTGGGTGTAAACTGCACACAGACCGGCGGGTGTAGATTGGGTGTAGACTGGGTGTAAACTGCACACAGACCGGGTGTAGACTGGGTGTAAACTGCACACAGACCGGCGGGTGTAGACTGGGTGTAAACTGCACACAGACCGGCGGGTGTAGACTGGGTGTAAACTGCACACAGACCGGGCGGGTGTAGACTGGGTGTAAACTGCACACAGACCGGCGGGTGTAGACCGGGTGTAAACTGCACACAGACCGGGCGGGTGTAGACCGGGTGTAGACTGGGTGTAAACTGCACACAGACCGGGCGGGTGTAGACCGGGTGTAAACTGCACACAGACCGGGCGGGTGTAGACCGGGTGTAGACCGGGTGTAAACTGCACACAGACCGGGCGGGTGTAGACCGGGTGTAGACTGGGTGTAAACTGCACACAGACCGGCGGGTGTAGACCGGGTGTAAACTGCACACAGACCGGGCGGGTGTAGACTGGGTGTAAACTGCACACAGACCGGGTGTAGACTGGGTGTAAACTGCACACAGACCGGCGGGTGTAGACTGGGTGTAAACTGCACACAGACCGGGCGGGTGTAGACTGGGTGTAAACTGCATACAGACCAGGTGTAGACTGGGAGTAGACTGGGTGTAAACTGCACACAGACCGGCGGGTGTAGACTGGGTGTAAACTGCACACAGACCGGGGGGGTGTAGACTGGGTGTAAACTGCACACAGACCGGGCGGGTGTAGACTGGGTGTAAACTGCACACAGACCGGCGGGTGTAGACTGGGTGTAAACTGCACACAGACCGGGCGGGTGTAGACTGGGTGTAAACTGCACACAGACCGGCGGGTGTAGACCGGGTGTAGACTGGGTGTAAACTGCACACAGACCGGCGGGTGTAGACCGGGTGTAGACTGGGTGTAAACTGCACACAGACCGGGCGGGTGTAGACTGGGTGTAAACTGCACACAGACGTGCGTGATGAGGGATTAGCTAGCAGCTTAAGTGTTACAGAGCTCACAATAAAAATAATCACTGATGAGGTTTGAGAGTTTAAGTGCCGCTGTCTCTTTAAGAGCGAGGTGCAGGCAGAAGGAGTTAGCCAGTTTAAGTGGCGCTGTCTCTTTAAGAGGGAGGTGCAGGCAGAAGGAGTTAGCCAGTTTAAGTGGCACTGTCTCTTTAAGAGGGAGGTGCAGGCAGAAGGAGTTAGCCAGTTTAAGTGGCGCTGTCTCTTTAAGAGGGAGGTGCAGGCAGAAGGAGTTAGCCAGTTTAAGTGGCACTGTCTCTTTAAGAGCGAGGTGCAGGCAGAAGCTGGTTAGCCAGTTTAAGCAGAGCTGTCTCTTTAAGAGGGAGGTGCAGGCAGAAGGAGTTAGCCAGTTTAAGCAGAGCTGTCTCTTTAAGAGGGAGGTGCAGGCAGAAGCTGGTTAGCCAGTTTAAGCAGAGCTGTCTCTTTAAGAGGGAGGTGCAGGCAGAAGGAGTTAGCCAGTTTAAGCAGTGCTGTCTCTTTAAGAGCGAGGTGCAGGCAGAAGCTGGTTAGGCAGTTTAAGTGGCGCTGTCTCTTTAAGGGCGAGGTGCAGGCAGAAGCTGGTTAGGCAGAGAGGGGCTTTATTTTTAGTCTGGTAAACAGGCTGTGGAGGCCCAGCCCCAGCACCGCAGCCCCAGACAGAGGCAGCCCTGTAATTTCACAGAAAGACCTGGAAACCTGCCCCCCCCCCCAACCCGGGCGCCCCGCCCCACCCTGCAGAGCTCCCGCTGAGAGAAGCCGCTATGTGAGCCTGCGCTCGGAGAAAAACACAAAAACCAGAGAGGCTCCCAGCTGGGCCTGTACATACCACAGGGCAGGGTGGACACACACAGCACACGCACAGCACACGCACAGCACACGCACAGCACACACAAAGGACACAAACATATCACGTGTGAATTTTCACATGCAAAATGCCATGTGTGAAGTATCACTGCCACATTAATGTAATACGTGTATTTGTACAGCAGCTACTGCTGCGCATCTAGAGCCATGCATTTCCCTGGTTCTCTCTCCCTCTCTCCCATTCTCTCTCCCTCTCTCTCTCTATCTCCCTCCCTCCCTCAGTCTGTCCCTTCCTCCGTGGTTGTAGGTAATGGAAAATCACAGTGCTTTCTCTCTTAGGTAAAACACAGAGCTGTGACCTGCTTGAGCTCCCAACACAAACCCCAATTTCCTCTCCCCTCGCCAGCTGCCACTCAAAGGCCTGCTTTTTAAGGGGTTTGTTAGTGGTGGTGGTGGTGGGGGGGGAGGGGTGGAGGGGATTGAGAGAAAATTACATTCTGCTGAATCCACACTGCAGTGGAAGCAGGCAGCGCTAACGTGCTAACGTGCACTGACAGTTTAAGGAAACATACAATTAGCAGGAAACGGATTTAGATGTGGCGGGGGGCGCGGGGGGGGGGGGCGGGTGACCCAGGCAGGGGGGTCACATGATCAGGGTCACTGAGACCTGGCGCTGAGCACTGAGGGACCTGCGTGTGTGTGTGCGTGCGTGTGTGTGAGAGTGTGCGTGTGTGTGTGTGTGTGTGTGTGTGTAGGTGTGTGTGTGTGTGTAGGTGTGTGTGTGTGTGTGTGCCTGTGTGTGTGGTGTGTGTGTGCTGTGTGTGTGTGTAGGTGTGTGTGTGCCTGTGTGTGTGTGTAGGTGTGTGTGTGCCTGTGTGTGTGTGTGTAGGTGTGAGTGTGTGTCCGTGAGTGTGTGTGTGTGTGCGTGTAGGTGTGAGTGTGTGTGTGTGTGTGTGCGTGTAGGTGTGAGTGTGTGTGTGTGTGCCAGCCTGCCGATCTATCTGTGTGTGTGCATGTGTGTGTGTGCATGTAGGTGTGTGTGTATGTGTGCATGTGTGTGTGTACGTGTAGGTGTGTGTGTGTGTAGGTGTGTGTGTGTGTGTGAGTGTGTGTGTGTGTGTGTGTGGTGTGTGTGTGTGTGTGTGTGTGTGTGTGTAGGTGTGTGTGTGTGCGTGTGCGTGTAGGTGTGTGTGTGTGTGTGTGCGTGTAGGTGTGAGTGTGTGTGTGTGTGTATGTGTGTGTGTGCGTGTAGGTGTGAGTGTGTGTGTGTGTGTGTGTGTGTGTGTGTGTGTGCGTGTAGGTGTGAGTGTGTGTGTGTGCCAGCCTGCCTATCTATCTGTGTGTGTGTGAGTCAGTGTGCCAGGTTGGGGGAGGGAGGCAGCAGACACTGATGGAATGTGTAGCTGCAGGCAATCGTGTTTCCAATACAAACACAGCTGTCAGTCACCTCCACCGAGCCCCACCCCTCCTGGGCCCAGTGGGAGGGGCTTGGCCGGGTGACCTCATGTTCACAGCACAGGTTTTCCCTGCTGTGTGATGAAGAGCCCGCAGAGTGCGAGGGGGGGGGAGGGGACGGGGGGGGTGGCTCTCTGGGGAAGACCTAAAGTTAAAGCGTGTCTCTGCAGAGTCATTTTTTAAATGCCTGTACATTCCTTTGCAAACAAGTCCCATCATCTCCACCAGAGCAAAACAGCACAAGATGGCTGCCTTAGAACAGTCAGCGATGCTCTAACCTCTTCTGCTTTGGGCAGGCAGGGGAATTTGAGCCTTATTAAACCTAACCTTTGACCCCACCCACTTAAAATGAATGAGCAG